>NC_092642.1:46281590-46476412 GCF_039555335.1 Amphiura filiformis | reverse complement strand
AAGTCAAATTCCAGTTGTTTTTGTCCTAGAAAAATTAACCCTAAATAGCCCCAGCCCAAAAACCAACCAGCCAGAGTTGATTCTTGTTGCTTTGAAAAGGAGAACCCCACCAATTAATTTTGTCAGAAATCACACATTCTTTAATCAACAGGAATGATGATATACACTACACTCACCAGCCAAGTAGTGTAGCGAGTGAAAGAAGAGGGTTTTTTAACGCCTTTTTGGTCAAAAAATGTACAATTTTTTTCAAAATCAGCCCCCCAAAAAAAACCAAATCCTGGTTACAGGCCTGCCAAATGGACTGTGTTTGAAACATGGGAAGAAAGAACCAAAACAGGATCTGTTTTTGACAGACAAATAAAATCAGTAACAGGATCTGTTTTTAGCCCCAAATAAAATCAGTTCTATTTTAAACCAAATATATTAAAGGTTATTTAATGAATGGGTATTTTAGCAAACAATCTATCCAACCATGAACCCATTGATACGGTTCACTGAATACTGTATAACAGGTTGTTTTGAGATTTTAACAGTCTGAACTGTTTGGTAGTTTCCTTTATTATTCTTGTTTTTAAACCGATACAAATTGAAGCTAACAAATATTTTCATGCGGTTTTAAACGGGCTGTTCCCAGTTGAAATCCATACACCCCCATTGAAGATATGACCTCAATCTAACACAGGGGTGTATACTTCAAATGGAGTCCCCCATTCAGGTAACCCCATTTGAATTTCACACTCCCTGTGTGAAAGATTAAGCTCATGTTTTCCATAGAAGATGTATGGATTTTAACTGGAATAGCCAGGCTGAGAGTGGCTTTACTTGAAAAAAGCTGAAGTAGAACAAAAAAGCTGAAAACGGTGTGAAATTGGCAAAATGACACAAAATTGGGCTGTAAATAAATAAAAATGTGTAAATTTGAATAGTCAAAAAAGCTGAATTCAACTGATCAGGTGAAAAATCTCATGCCTGAATAGCACAATTTGCAGTTACCTGTTTAACCACAAAAAATTAACTTTCCTATTAACAATAATTACAAAAATAAAAATGAAATAAACCGGACTCATATTCAATATATGTTTATTTTTGAACACATTAACATAATGAATTTGCTAAAAACTTATGTTGACTTAAACAAAGGATTGGTATACAACTTATAAACAAACTGTGAATATTACAATTTGGCTTAATTGTTCAAAACCATGCAGCCGTTAGACTATCCCCAAGTTTTTAATACTGGTAATCATGGTGATAGTACACTTTATATAACAATGACATTGATTTGAGCCATTGAATAGCCTGTTATTCACTGTTGTTGTTTTTCTCTGGTATACCATTATAAAACAAATATTGCATGCCTATGTTTGTGTAGTCCGACAAGTAGGACCTTTTTTCTAAGTTTCACACTATGATCACTATCTGTCATGGTGCAAGAAAGACGAATCGCGAAAGTCCAGTGACCGTGCCGCCCTTTTTTTCGGGAGGGCGGTTAGTGGATTTTGTGGTTAATCTTTCTGGAGCGATCAGAGTTAGAGTATAGTTGGTAACTAAGAAAAAAACAGGTCCTACTAAATCGGAATATGTTTGTGCAATGGTGTAAATATATCACTCTGTCACAAGGCAAAATGGGAAAAGTTAAAAATTTTCTGTCAAAATTTGAACTTTTCCATTTTACAAGACGAAAATGGGAAAAGTCAAACATTCAATATTTGCATAATATACCACCAAAACTTAATGACAGTTTAGCATTGTCTTAATTGAATTGTTGCTCATTAATTCCCAACGTTAATTCTAGCACTAGGATCCACAACATGCTCATCTATCAGGGCACAGTTCTTTAACCCCAATACATCTGTATATTCATTGAATGACCTTTGAAAATTTAGGTACAAAAACTCATACTCTGTAACTAGTGGTCAAAATTTGCACTAAGATTATTTAATTGAGGTTAATGAACTATTTGTCATTGGGATGAGGCCATTGTGGTCCATAGTGTAGGTTTACTTGTCAAATGTGCCTTGGGCATTATTTTAATTAGTCTAGATTCAAGTCTTCAGTAAAGGAAATGGAATGCTTTTTTTCCTAGTGTATAAGTTACTGATAGACAATCGAACATCCCTTGTAAGTTGTATTATTAATATTTGGGGTTTTCTTATAAACCCTGGACATCTACTAGTCTGCATTCAAGTCTTAAATTGAAAATATTTGTTTATAATATTGCAATTGTGACTTGATCCTCTCTATGCGGGTGTCAACTGCAGACGACAAGTGTCAAATTTTGTTTAAATATGCAAAAAATTCAGAATTATACATTTTCATGAACAAATTTGAAATCAACATGAAAAATGCATTTAAATGAGTACAAACAAGCCCAGTATTGGTGCAGTAGTTTGTAAGATAGTTCTTGATATTTTGAGAAAATATCTCAAAACTTAATATGTTGAAGCCTATGGCTAGCATGCAAAGCATTAAAGCGCCAGTGTACATGCTTGATCCCGTTGGATATGTCTAAAGCATGCGCACTGGTACTGTATGATGTAAACTTTAATTAACCTCAAGTTTGGTATAGTCCAGATACCATCTTTGAGTCAGTAAATTAAAATCAAACTTTGAGATTTTCTCAAAAATGTTAATTTTTGCAGAATCTGGTGTGCTAGTTGAATTCTTTGCATCATTTCCTTCCTGAAAATGTATACTTTTATATAATTTACTTCATTACATTTAGAGATACAATAAAAATCAATATCTAAATTACTGACTCGATGAAGGTATACAGACTATATACAACAATGCATTACATGGAATGCAAAAATAATGTACCTGTGACATTGCACATAGAACTTTGCTCTAATCATTAACACTCATTTTCTTCGTATAATATAATATATAAAATTCTTGATCACATATGGCCCTAGCCCAGCTAGCTTTTAATACAAAGATTATAAAATCATCTCCTCCGTCCGCATTATTTATTATTTGCCCATTCCTTGATTCACACACGTTGTATTTCTATTGTTTATCATATATCTCTTTTTCACATTATATACATACATCCTTTACATTATAGAGTGGGTCATGTCTCAGACATAGGGCATAAATAGAGGTTTAAACATCTTTGTGTAGGTTATTCATCCAAGTTTAAAACATGATTTTGTAAATAAATCTAATACTGCATGCAACTATTGCTGTGTACAAGCACTGCAACAAGAACACTGAACACCATGCCAGTAACCCCCCACCCCCACCACCACCACCCAAGTCCCATTTGCGAGCATAGCAGGCAAAAATATTGGGTTTTTTTATGCCTTTTTGGTCAAAAAAGGTTCAAATTTTGGAGAAAAGGTTCACTTTTTCAAAATCCGCCCCAGTCCAAAAACGTCCCAATTTTGAAAAAAAAAGTTCACTTTTTCAAAATCAGCCCCCAAAATAAATCCTGGTTACGGGCCATAAGAAGCAGTTATCCTAAACAAGGAGATGTAGTTCGAGAGAGAAATCAGAGAATCCATTTCCAATTGTCACATGCATGGGTCCGCATTACAAGACAATCCTCGCCATCTGACATCACAACAACATCACTGACATCACAACAACATCATCACAACAACATCATCACTGACATCACAACATCATGCCTGCGACATGACAAAGTCCGATGGTTTCAATGCAATGTAGCAAAGTGAGTTGCAAAATTTCAGTTCCAGTATTAGATTTAATTTCAAAATAAAGAGATTCAAACACTTTGATAACCCTACCTCTGTATGAGGTTAAAATTGTGTTTGTTTGTCCGCTTGTTTGTATACAGGTTCATTATACACATAATACTCTGAGGCACTCACCTAACAAACAACACACAGACAACTTAACCCCATGAGACCTACCTGCTGATTGGCCAAAATGAATATTGTGTCCAATTTTGAACCAATCAAGAAGGGTAATAATAAGATGATCTGGAAATCCAAGTTTGACCATAAATAATTTAAAGCCTGGTCATAATTGGCAATTGAAATGAGCATTTCAAGTTATCAACCAATCAGAAATGCTGTTAGATGACCAGTAGTGTCCAGGGGTTAAATCATTTGTTCACAACATGTAAAGTCGATTACCTAAAATTCTCAATTTAAGGAAAACAACTTTATTTTGGTGAACATAAGGTCAAACTTAATTTTGTTGGCTCAGCGGTACAAAGACGTATGTCCATAAATTAGCTTCTGTTTGTTCAATAGCCTGTGACTATCATATCATGAGTTCAATCATGTATTCAAATATGCAGGACAAGCACTGTGTATTGAGTGAATTCATCCATATCACAAGTAATCATAGAGCACCCAATGGAGATACGGCTTTGTGCCACTGAGCATCAACTTATTAAAGTGCCATTCATTAAGTTGCCTCTATCACCAGAGACTGCACTTTCCTAAAAAAAAAAAAAATTGGGCAAAAAGTACCAAAAACAGGCTGAAATTAAATAAAGTTGTGGACATTTTGATTAAAAAAAACTTCATTCAGTTTTAAAACTGAAAATTCTCAAGCCTGAGTCTATCCTCTTTTGTTTCAAACACTACACCCTCTCAGATTGTCTCGCTCTGAAGTAAGATTTGTTTCGCCCACACCTGAGACACAGCTCTCACACTGATATGGTCTGTCTGATTTGTACACACATTTACATGTTTATATGGTACAGTTTTTTAGTTTTTAGAACTGTAAATTTGTCGATTCTTCACGACAAACAAACAGATAACAAATCTATTAATGTACAGAACTTAATTATATTTAGAAACATGGTTAACATTAAACATAACAAAAAGAATGTCATAACGAGGGATTTAAAAATGCTTACAAAATAGTGAAGTGTAGTACAATAGTGATATTTACTTAAGCAATCTTATCTTGCATACATATTTTTGGCTATTCCAGTTAAAATCCATACTCCCTATATGGAAGACATTACCTTAATAATCTTCCACACACACAGTGTGACATTTCAAACGGGTTAACTGAATGGGTGACTCCATTTGAAATCAACACTCCCTGTGTGGGAGATAAAGGTCATGTATTCCATAGGGGGTGTATGGATTTCAAAATGAATAGCCTACTGGTGTTACATGTGCATTAGTAACATCAAATTAACATTTTTTTTATTCTTGATCCATTTTAAATTTATGATCAAAACTGAGCCTACATTTTGGCTCTACATCCATGACACTTTCAATTAACAAACTTTTGTTGAAACATTGCATTCATAGAAATTTTATGACACAATTGTAAAATAATTTCATAATAATGATGTGCATATCTTGGAATGTGATTTCATCATACTTATTATTTTTCAACAATTAACCCCCCATGAGAACTACCTGCCTATGGGTCAAAAAGAAGTTTTCATTATCAATCGGACCATTCAGCAACATTGTTACAATAATTCCACCATGCAAAAAAATTGTGGTGAATTATTTACACAGCTCGAATCTGATTGGTGATTAAAATGAAGATATCATGTAATTGGCCAATCAGAGGCAATGTTAGATCGACAGGTAGTGCTCTGGGGGTGAATACCTATGGTGTCACAATCATAAATTCTACTAATACTTCTAAATTCACATTACTTAACAATTTAGAATCTGGAATGTTTGAAAATACTATTAAATGTAAACCTTTAGCTTTTGTGCTTAAGGTATTGTACACACATGTATGCATGGCCAAAACCATCCTGCAGAAAGGTGGTTTTTGTTTGAAAAATTTGATCATGAACGTGTACGCTATAAAGTTTCAGTAGACCCCACCCTGAGAGCTTTTCATCAAACGTGACCTGCTACCACGAAATGAGCGTAAAGTCACAAGTTGCTAGTTTCACCCACACCTGTTAAAGCCGCTAGTATGCCTGTATGTCCTTTTTGAATGGGGGCACAGTGGGCCATTCACTATATACTGGCTTGTACATGTGCGCAGCAAACATATAGAACATCAACTCAGCAGCCAGGATGTCTCAAAACTACCAACTTGCGACTTTACGCTCATTTCCTGGTAGCAGGTCAGCTTATGCACTGTAATTTATTGGTGACATGAGCATTATTTTAATAATCATTATTAAAACAAAAAAAAAACTTCTCTTATCATACATCACCATACTGTAATGTAAGCATTAAAATTTATTAAACACATTTATAATAACTAAACCCCATGAGCACTACTGACTGAGTTACTGGCCTCTAACAACAATATTGATTGGTTATAAAGAGGACTATATCATGTATTGAGCCAATCAGAGATATGGTAAGAATAGACAGTAGGGCTGAATGAGATTAAGCTTTAAATTGCTAAGAGATCTAAAAGCTCTACTTTTGATTGGTTACCGAGATGATTATATAATGTAATGAACCAATCAGAGGCTCTGTATTAAAGAAAGACAGCAGTCCCCATGGGGTTTATATAATGTTAATCATGATTTGTCATACATTTCAAAATAATAGTACAATATATAAATATTTTATGTCGCATTCACAACATTTTGATATTTTCAAAAATATTCTATTATTTTAAGGTTCATTAATAAAACTACAGGCATAATGCTTGTTTACCTCGATTTTATTTATGAACCAAATTCATTATATAGTCATAATAGTTTGTGACTCTTCTTCAAAATAATAGTAAAATATAACATGCAAAATCTTTAAGAATGTGATTGTCTTACTCTTCTTTGCAATCATCAGGCTAAGCAGATATGCTTATTGCAGTTTAAGACCAGCTCTTGACAGACTGCAAGAAACACTGTCCCACTTAGCAGTTTACGATGTATACTAGTTTTGGACTCTTTATCTTTTGACATTAGCTAAAAGTTGCCTTTTCAATGCATGTCTGTGTTAACTCGACTTCAGATGACAAGTTTCAAATATTTTTTGAAAAAATTCAACTTGTCAAAATACTGTTTCACCACGTATATCACGGTGACTCAAATTTTTTCGGCCGGGTCAAAGGTTAGGTTTTCCCGGGTAAATATAATGGTGTGATTCATTGGTGTGCGCTGTGGGGTCCAATCATGTGTGACAGTATCGCGTATCGCATGCTCGGCACAATGCTTGTGAACGAGTCTCATTCTTTGTCGTTGAAGCACTGAAGGAAGATCGGTGGATAAATTTTCTGACCATATTTGGAATCAAGCAGCATGAAAAATGCATTAAAAACAACTGGTTCAGTGGTTCTTAAGATAGCTCTTGATATTTGGAGAAAATATCTCCCAAAACTTAGATTTTTTATCTTGAAGCCTATCGCTAACATCCAGAGGAAGCAGCAACGTACCTGGCGACATCATCAAAACATGAGCGTTGTGTTTACAATTGTGTTTAGGATTGTAAACACAACCCTGAACGAAGAGGCCGTGATGGCGGTACCCCAAGAAAAATAAAGTTGGTCCTACAGAATTAATTTGGAGAACAATGACTCCCTATGTGTAATAATACGATCACTTATGTGGTAAAAAAATTCAGATGATATGGTGTCCGGACAATCGAATGATTTTCAGTTGTCCAATTGTACTTTTTAGTTTCCCAGGCGACGGAAAACGGGCATGAATTTCGTATTCATAGGTGCCTCAATTTGGTGCCAAGCTAAGTTACCTCATTTAATGAGATACACCAAGCACCAAATGCTACCTATGAATATGACCTTCATGCCCATTCAGTTATGTAACTCAGAATACAATTGAGGATATTTGGGTCCTCATTCAGTATGTGAAACAAACGCAAACAATTCTGCATGATCATCACACTATAATGCATTGCATCGCTCCTTAGACGCTTAATAAATGCATCACGCCAAGGATCGCGCACAAACATCGATTAGTTCTGGGTACATTTTGTGCAAAGCCCGTATACCGGGTCTAATTTTTGTTAGATGTGTGATCAAGATGGTGGTTGAGTACAGTGTTCTCAGGATTTAATTGTGATCGATCCTCAATGAAGTCTCTGAAAAGGTAACTTTTTAGCTAATGTTTACTTGCATGCATGTATGAACTACTGTTTTAAACAGTATTTTCTGATAGGGTCTAAAATACATTTCTTGGCAACTAATTAATTTTATTTTCATAAGAGGATTGTATCTGTTTCTTTGAACATCAAAATTAAATACATAATTTAAAACACATAATATCATTTGCTCTCCAACATAATTGAAGATATATATTCTCTTAAAACCAAAGACATTTTGGCACAAAACATAAACATATTCATAATATTTGCACATTTTCCTGTTGTTTGGTAAAATTTTATATACATATAGTTTCTTCCAATGGCATTGAACATCAAACAGCACAAATTATCAAAAATTATAATATATCATATATCTTAAAAATAGCAATCGCCATCTGACACAAAATTACTAATATATAAAATAACACACATAAATCTAACCCATAATTACCATTTGTGATATTATATGATCCACTTAGACCAAAGTTGGAAATTTTGAATATTTTATTATCACCATTACTACTTTGCTAAGTACCTAAACTTAGGCCAAAAAAAAAAAGATTGTTTGCTTGTCCTCCACCGACAGACCCTAATCTAGAAAATCTGTTATTGGACCAAATTACACGTCCAAATTGATGGGTAGATGGGTGGCTAGCTAAAACCCTGCTGCTGACTCACTAGGCTCCACAACATGCTCATCTATCAGGGACAGTTTTTAACCACAATACATTTGTACATTTATTGATTGACCTTTGAAAATTTGGGTACAAAAACTCATGCTCTGCAACTTGAGATCAAATTTTGCACTATGATTGTTTAATTGAAGTTATTGAACTATGTCATTGGGATGAGGCCATTGTGGCCCATAGTGACTTTGGTCTATTGGATCAGAATGTATCACAATTACTTTACTACAAAACGGTTTTGTAGCTCACTTCTCCCAAATACAAATACAGTATCTGCAAATCATCAAGCAACACATGCTACCTCATGACTTGGTGTTTTTGATCCTTGCTCACAGAAATTATAGATCTACATACAAATTAAAGGCCTATTCAGTGATCTTCCAGAGAATCGTAAATATCATGAAAATTTAGATTTTGAAACGTTTGTTAGTGTCATAGATTTGCTAACAGTCGTTAAGCTGAAAACCACGTATTAAAGACAAAATAAGACATTCTACCTGAATCTGTAATTTCTATACTAAAGTAGAGAAATTACCTACATGTATTTGAACGGGTTTCAATATTGTTAATACTGTCATTTTCCGCAAAATTTTTCATTTCAAAAATACCTAATGACAATTTGAATAACTTATCCTTCGCCGCCAATTTACGCACAATTCAAATTTCTACACTGGGATCACTGAATAAGCATTTAACTGAGATCATCAATTTGCATCCTTCCCATGGCATTAGCCTACTTCAATTGAAATCAATACACCCTTTAAAGACATGACCTTAAAGAGGAAGCCCCACCAGAGCAGTTCTTTTGAGGTGAACCAAACCTGCCTGGTTATCAAATTAATCAGTGACAAGGTAATCTCTGAATTTGATGGGTGCTAACTGATGCAATAACATTAAAACATCACCTGTCAAATTCAGAGATAATTTTGTTACTGATTAATTTGATAACCAGGCAGGTTTGGTTCACCTCAGAAGAACTGCTCCGGTGGGCTTCCTCTTTAATCTCAAATGGGATTACCTGAACTCCATTTGAAATCTACATCCCCTGTGTGGGAAATTAAGGTCATGTCTTCCATAGGGGGTGTATGGATTTCAATAGCCAATAAAATAGAAAAACTAATGATAAATATAATATTTTTTTACCTTTGATTAAAAAATATCTTGCGACTCTATGACAACAGTATTTAGTTAAATCAATGACACACAAATACTTAAAACAGTAATTATACAAAATACATAACACAGTGAAAATTGACAAAACCATAATGGAGACAGGCTGTGTTTAACCCCCAGGGCACTACCTGGCGATTTAACATTGCCTCTGATTGGTCAATGACATGATATCTTCACTTTAGTCACCAATCAGAATGGAGCTTTGGAAATAATTCATCCCATTTTTTTGTGTGGTGAAATTATTCTAACAATGTTGCTGATTGGTCCAATTGATAATGAAAACTTCTTTTTGGCCAATTGGCAGGTAGTTCTCATGGGGTTAATGAACTCCAGCATGCCCTTATTAAAGGCAATCTATGCATTTAGGGTTGCAGCAATTACATTCACACCTAATATTGGCTGTACACGATGATATAATTCACTCCATGTGGGTGTCGACTGCAGGCGACAAGTTTCAAATATTTTTTGAAAAATTCAAAAAATTCAGAATTGTAAATTTTCATAACCATATTTGGAATCAGCATGGAAAATGCATTAAAATGAGTACAAACAAGCCTAGTATTGGTTCAGTGGTTCTTAAGATAGCTCTTGATATTTTGAAAAAGATATCTCAAATTTGGACTTTTTATGTTGGAGCCTATGGCTAGCACGCAAAGCATTAAGCACTTCCCAACACCCACTGTGTGAAACTTAGTACCCAACTCAATGTTGTGAGCAGATACATCAAAGTCACCTGCACATTGCATAGGGTTGTACCGTCAATAGGCTAGTCCACTTGAAATCCATACAACCCCTATGGAAGACATGATCTTAATCTCCCAAACAGGGGGTGTAGATTTCAAATAGAATCACCCATTCAGGTAACCCCATTTGAAATTCACCCTCCCTGTGTGGGAGATTAAGGTCATGTCTTCCATAGGGGGTGTATGGATTTCAACTGGAATTGCCCATTATTTGACATTCTCACTGCTATTTCACTATGTAAACACAGACTCTAATGTAAACTATCTAGGGTTCTGGAGAATCTGAGATTGTGGATACGTTAAATGCCCTGTGCGGAATTGGACTAATCATGCAAAATTATCGGTAATGCTTTGAGTTTTGAAGAAACAATATTTTAATTCATCAAAAGAAAATCAAATTTTGATTTATCACTTTATTATCATTAAAATGATTGATATGTAAGGTTTTATCAGTGAGGTTAGCAAAGATGACAGAAAAGCAGGATTCAATACAACAATGAAAATACTCTGGTGGCTTCTCGTCCATGCTTCACAATAATTTACTTTACAATGCATAATATGAACTGTATTTAAAGCATGGTATATTGCAAAATCTGCCTTTTTCAGAGTCCAAATACACAGGAAATATTGTGATGTGCTGATTAACACAGATGATGGTGGATGCGATATCGCTAATACTCTGGTGGCTTCTCGTCCATGCTTCACAATAATTTACTTTACAATGCATAATATGAACTGTATTTAAAGCATGGTATATTGCAAAATCTGCCTTTTTCAGAGTCCAAATACACAGGAAATATTGTGATGTGCTGATTAACACAGATGATGGTGGATGCGATATCGCTATTTTTGACGCCGCCATTGGATTAACACATAATCATGAAATCTTCACAAACAATTCTAAATTTGTTATGTGGTGTCAAAGCAAAATTATCTTACTCTAAAACCGTTGGGGTTCTGCAAAGTACCCCACTGCAAGTATGTTAATTGTCCATTTATAATCGCTAACCGTGTATTGTGAATGGGGCTGTCAGCCCTGTATCTTCACCAGCCTCGTACGTCCGTGTTGCGTGTCCTATGCCGCCTGGATTAACACAACATATCATGGCCCCCAATCAAGGATTCTCATGAACCCTATAGGCTATTCCAGTTGAAATACTTACATCCCTATGGCAGACCTTAATCACCCACACAGGGGGTGTAGATTTCAAATGGAATCACCCATCCAGGTAACCCAATTTGAAATTCACACCCCCTGCATGGAAGATCAACTAACCGAACCCATGTTTTTTTTGCTATCAGAAGGGAAAGAAGAAAAGAAATAGGAGAGAAGATGAACAAAGAAGTCACTTGGTACCCCCAGGATCTGAAGAAGATCGCTGACCGGTAGCCACGGAGGTTTCGCTGGCCCAGCCAGCGATTCCATGGATATATGATTTAGGCTGATTTCGCCATGGCATCACATGGAAAGTATGCATGCGCAGTGGCTTTCCTAGTGAGATTTAGTAAGTTTTAGTGTGGTTAGGGTTAAAGTCACGTCTTCCATAGGGTGTACAAAATTTCAACTGAAATAACCCAAAGTACCTAAGTCTTCATTTTTACTGCAATATCATTTAAACAAAACAACACATACATGTACAATATACTCATATACATGTATATATAAATTAAAACATGGTTGTCAAGCAATTATGAAATGATCAATAATGATACAAAAAAATATACAAGTTCACACAAATATAAATTCCACATTTCTGTCCTGATAACTGCCAATTAATTAATTAATTAAACAGTTACCAGACACTCTATTGTACAGCACACAAAAATTAAACACAGCAAATAACATTGAAAACATAATACTACGACAGTGATCATTTTGTAAACTTAAGTTATTGACTTTGTAATGGACTTTCTGGTACTGTTTTCAATATAGTTCCAATGTCATATTTTGCAAATATCGAATTCCACCTGTAACTTGCGTTCTTCTGGACCACAATGCTTTTATAAAAATATAAAGGTTGTAAGCCGTTGACTTCAACGGTAAAGATTTGCAACTAATGGAATTCCAATATAGCATTATGCTCCAAGACCACATATTTGTGGTCATGGATCACATTTTGTGGATGGAATCAGATATTTACATTATATTTCGTCTCAGCTTTCATCGTGGCTCTCCTTACTCTCATTTGGTATGTTGGCATCTTTTTGGTCCTTGTCAAGAAAAGTTGAATGATGTAGTAATTGTAGCGAGGAATGGATCTACAACAAGAAAAACAAAAACTAAATTTTAAACTTTATAAAAAAAATGAAATTTTAAAATTTGTTAAAGAAAAATCAACTTTTAAAATTTGTTAAAGAAAAATCAACTTTTAAAATTTGTGAAGAGATTCATCAAGTTTGTAGATAATTACATTTTGGAAATTTCATGTTACAAAACCAAAAAGTTAAATGTTGTACGTCACGGACGAAGTTCCTCGAAAGTGCTCCCATTAAGCGAAATAAACAAGACTACTTTAAAATTATTCTCAATACTTTTCATTCTCTAAATATCATATCAACCAATATACTCACTCTAGAAAGGGATTCTAACTGGGAACTTAAGGCATCTTGTATTTGAGCAACTTTCTGTTTATGATTCACCTGCTTCGACCAGAAACCACCTTCAAAGCTGAAATGAGAACAACAAGTGCGAATTACAATAAGAACAAGTGGTGCAGTGGTGTGAGAATCAACTCATAATTGCAAGGTAGCTTGAGGTCATGGGTTTGAATCCCTGCAGCATCAAGGCAGGGCAAGGCTCTTCACCCTTATTGTCTCTCCCCATCAGGTGTACAAGTAGGTACCAGCTTTATGCCGGGAAGATAACAGACTCACTGTGTAGGAAATAGAGATCTCCCCACAGCAACATTACAAGGAAGAGATGAGCATTCCGCCCTGTGAACACAGGCAACGAAAAAAAAAGTCCTCTTCTATGGGCAGACGGGCCTTTCCAGTAGGGTCGGATGGTCGGGCATTTTTTAAATTTTTTTTATCGGGGCTAAAATTACCCTAAAATTTCACCAAAATCTGACAAATATGAAAAAAAAAAAAAAAAAAAGAAGATTTTTTGCAAACATTTTTTCTATAATTATTCAGCAAAAATTAATACATTTCATTTGGCCCCAAAACGGCTGATTTTCTCAAATTCTGGGTTGGTTGGACCTGTAGGACAGGCTTTTTTTTTGTTGCCATCGCCTTACCTTATAATACAACTCATCTGATTTGCTTTTAACTTTATATTATTTGGAACTCAATAACAATGGTATATTGCGGATAATATTCGGAAAGGTCAAGATGGGATCAAGTGGGGGAAATAATCTTCTCCTCTGGCAGGCTATGTGATGTTATTGATATTGGAACATACCTTTCTGGTGTTGGAGTATTAATATCTCCCAGGTGGCATCTTGCTGCATCTGTGGCTCAAGTTTGGGTTAGGGCTAGATTTTAGATGTTTTGGAAAGCTTAGCATATTAAAACCTACCTTTCTGGTGTTGGTGAATTAATATCTCCCAGGTGGCATCTTGTTGCATATATGGCCCATGTTTGGGTTAGGGTTAGGGCTAGATTTTAGATGTTTTGGAAAGCTTAGCATATTAAAACCTACCTTTCTGGTGTTGGTGAATTAATATCTCCCAGGTGGCATCTTGCTGCATCTGTGGCCCATGTTTGGGTTAGGGCTAGATTTAAGATGTTTTGGAAAGCTTAGCATATTAAAACCTACCTTTCTGGTGTTGGTGAATTAATATCTCCCAGGTGGCATCTTGCTGCATCTGTGGCCCATGTTTGGGTTAGGGTTAGATTTCAGATGTTTTGGTAAGCTTAGCATATTAAAACCTACCTTTCTGATGTTGGTGTATTAATATCTGCCCAGGTGTCACACGGTTGTATCATTGGTTTAGTTTGGGTTATGGTTAGGTCTAGATTTCAGATGTTTCTGAAAGCTTAGCATAACTCTTTCCCTACACGACCTACCTTTCTGGTGTTGGTGAATTAATATCTCCCAGGTGGCATCTTGCTGCATCTGTGGCCCATGTTTGGGTTAGGGCTAGATTATAGATGTTTTGGAAAGCTTAGCATATTAAAATCTACCTTTCTGGTGTTGGTGCATTAATATCTCCCAGGTGGCATCTTGCTGCATCTGTGGCCCATGTTTGGGTTAGGGCTAGATTTTAGATGTTTTGGAAAGCTTAGCATATTAAAACCTACCTTTCTGATGTTGGTGTATTAATATCTGCCCAGGTGTCACACGGTTGTATCATTGGTTTAGTTTGGGTTATGGTTAGGTCTAGATTTCAGATGTTTCTGAAAGCTTAGCATAAATTATTAAAACCTACCTTTCTGGTGTTGGTGAATTAATATCTGCCCAGGTGGCATCTTGCTGCATCTGTGGCCCATGTTTGGGTTAGAGTGAGATTTTAGATGTTTTGGAAAGCTTAGCATATTAAAACCTACCTTTCTGGTGTCGGTGAATTAATATCTGCCCAGGTGGCGTCTTGATGCATCTGTGGCTCAAGTTTAGAAATACGATATCTGAGTACTAAGGCTGATGTGGTTAGGCAAATTAAGCTGAAATAACAAACAAAAAACAATAAAAGTTTGGTTAACTGCGGGCATATAATTGGGATATTTCAGTTGAAATTAATACACCCCCTATTGAAGTCATGATCTTAATCATCCTCACAGGGAGTGTGAATTTCAAATGGGGCTACTTGAGTGAGTGATCCATTTGAAATTTACACCCCTGTGTGGGAGATTAAGGTTATGTCTTCCACAGGGGGTTTATGGATTTCAACTGGAATAGTCCATTACAACACAGTTGATTGCATGTTTTAAAATAGCACTTGGGTTATTTTTAGGAAATTTCTCTGGCAACTTGCAGTTTAAAAACAAGACATTTCAAGCACGCACTTGGCGCAAAGTATAACGCTTGAAATGCGCAGTGGGCGCACGATCCAGTGACCTAATTTGACTGATCTGTACAACTTGTTTTCACCGGCACCCAGCATGATGTAGCTACGTCCCTGCCAATAATGATCATTTGTACTGAGTAGCCCCCCCCCACACACACACATTAGTGCAGGGGCATGTTTGTACTTACAGTATAATGGTAAGCCCAAGGAAGATCTGAGTATGACTAGCATCTTTGAGAGAACTGAATATCCTTAGAAGAGATTTGAACACACTCATTGCACACACAACTGTATACAGAAAAAAGAACAAATCAATATTCAAATGAGTTGGTATAAGGCAAAAAAAACAACCCCAGAACAAGTTTGTTTCCTGCAGCAAGGCGCATTTCATTTTGATGGCTTATTTTATGCATTAGAATTTTTTTCACTTACAAAGAAAAAAAACCCTGGAAAATCACAAAAAATAATATAAAACACTACTGGAAAAAACATATACACATTACACAAACGAGCGTAGTGAAAAACTACTGGAGAAAACATCACACATGTTTTTAAATACCTTTTTAATCTGCAGGTTGAAAGGTGATCATAAATATTCTTGAATATGAAGAAATATGATTTTTTTGTGGGTGTTGGAGAGACCCACTGTAAGTTCCCATTCAAATTTGCAGTAAAAAGTGTTTGTTCTTTTTCATTTCAAGGCATGGATTAAAAAAAAAAAAAAAAAAAAAAACATTTCGCATTTGACTTCTTAGACCTGCTACAGGATACAAACATGGTTTTTTTTTTGGCCTAATGTGATTATATGAAAAACTTTTCACATGCTCCTAAAGGAGTATTTTGTGGATCTAGCATCCTGTTTTTATGGTACGTTTGAGTTGATATCCATGAAGAATTTTATTCCCAAATTTTCAGTTGATTCTGATTTTGCTTTTGCGAGTTAAACATGATTTTATGTTTGAATGTAAGTTCATACGTGCTGGTGATAAACAATTTCTAAAAGTTTAAACTGACTTTCAGCACAAAAATCCAACTAATCTTGAATTTTTGATGTGTGACACACATCTTCATCAGAAGAAGTCCTAGGATGTTGTGATGGACTTGCCCTTTGGTTGAATTGGTTGACTTGCCCTTTGGACTGGAATTGCCAACCCTCTACAACGCCCTCATTCAACCAAAAGTCGCCAATGGAAGTCCATCACAACATCCTAGGACTTCTGATGACGATGTGTGTCACATCATCAAAAATTCAAGGTTAGTTGGATTTTTGTGCTGAAAGTCAGTTTAAACTTAAAGAAAATGATTTCATGTGTTATACTGCTCCATAGACCAATGTGTTTTTGTTCTGTTAGCAGAACATGACACCAATTTAACAATATTTTTGCAAAGCGAATAAATTTGCAAGAAATATTTTCCACACAAACATTATGTAGCCAGAGGTTTCTGGTGGTATAAAAATCTCATTTTTTTGAGAAAAGAGGGGAATGAGCACCGGCGTGTCCAGGATCTTTTCCTGCCGGGGGCTCAGAGAGGCTTTCAGAGTTATGCGAGGGGCTTAATGGCTAAAATCACCAAAAAACGGCAGATTTTACATGATTTTTAACCAAGTGCGGGGGCTTCGGCACCCTAAGCCCCCCTGGACACGCCACTGATGAGGCTACGGATCACCAAATGCCCCTTTAGAGGGACACTTCATGATCAATGGCTCCACCCCCACAACTTACTCCAAAAATACTGAGATTTTTTAAAATGAATACAGTTCTACATGCCATCAAACAACTGTGTACTATGTTAGATTCTCTCACCTTTGCTCATTTTTGAGCAATTTTCATTGGAATTTAAACTTTCTTCTCTCTCTATTGATGACTTTCTTCTGTAGCTGGCTGCTCTCTTGCGAGGTACACCGTCATCTTGAAAAAAAGGAAGGAAAAAGACACACAAAGTTGAAATTAATGTGGAATTATACATTAACTATACTGTGTCTCGTCTTATTACAGCTGTTGAGAGTTGCTCAGCATGCCTACCATCAATGCATGATACGGAAAAATTCACAGAATTCGGGGTTTGCTCACGGAAATTTGAAAATGCCACAAAATAGTGAAACACTGTGTAAAATGTCTAACTTTTGTGTTGATTGGCAAAAGAAAGCAAAGAAAAGTGATAATTTAGCAGTAATCAACCATTAAACAATCCATTCTAGCATTTATTCTAGGCCTATGATGCAAGATTCTGGCCGATACAGCTATCGGAAGTACACACAAGACAATTGATGATGCTTAATTTTAATGGAGATTTTGAGGGGAGACTACAGTAAAAAGGTACATATAATTATATAAGACAAATTACACTTTTAAAAACATGCTTGTATTCACTTTTCAGTGCTTTATAATGTAAAATGAAAAATCACAGAATCGTCCAATTTGTAACACGGAATTTAAATTTTGTAACACAGAAAAATCGTGGCTTTAGTTTAAGCTCTACGTTACAAATCAACATGTTTCATAAGTGAATTCTATGGTGACTGTAAGGTCATTTGAAGCTTCAAAAACACCTTGGGTGATCCAACACATTTTGTCCTGGATTATAGATATTACAGTGCCTCAAATTACTAAAACATGATAGAACATATCTACAAGTTTGTTCCTGGGCTATTTGAAAAGCACTTGTACGGTAAAAATAATGGCCAAAAGCTAATGAACAAGCCAGCTAGCCTGAAGTACATATATATAGATTCCTCTCATCTGATTGGTTAAAAGTGGAGTCAATAAAATAGCTGTGGCCCCTTTTTTCTATCAAGATGACGTCATAAGCAACTGTGCCCGTGGCATATATTCAACTGTGCCCTATAAATAATTGGATAGTCGCAACCCCAAATACACAGATCACACATATAAATTACGCACCCACTATACGGCCGGCGTTGATTACGAGTGTTGTAAAAGAGACTAGCGGCCACAGTTCACGATAAATTGACATCTTTGCCCTTGCAGACAACGACCTCTCACCGCAGTAATTTGTTTACAATCTGTGGGGAGTTTTTCCTGCCAAATGTCACTTTTTAGACAAATTACTACCACCTGAAGACTCAGCAGTATGTGATGTTTGCAAAGAAATGGTAGGGTTTTAGATATGAAATCGGTAGATATAGTCAGTCCAAATTCTGCACCTTGGTTCTTGCATGCACTGTGCATTTTGTATGGTACATTACAGTTCAAAATTAAGGCTTATGCTTGTAGGCCTTGTCAGTTCAGGAAATCTTTTAACCAATCAAATGACAAGAATCTATATTATTTGGTATATAAAACAATATTGACTGCTTAATATTCGGGTTCGCTTCGGGCATAGTCATGGTTTTGACATCACCTCAGGCCTATCATTTTAAATTGTGCCCAAAATATCAAGCAGTCAGTATTTGTATACTATTTACCTCCACCATTCAAGTCTTCTGGTACTGGCATATCTTCTTCATCCATCCCATTCATAGCTATCATTTCTGTTGAATCCACACTTACTTCACTTTTTTGCTGTAAAGAAGCAAAAAAATAGAGAAAAACATATTCAACCACCAATTGAAGCCTAAAAATATGATTTTGGTCCAATTTTTAATTTGGTAATTCTTTGCCAAATGTTAAAAAATAATATTAGTAACAACTGTCAGGAAAGTTTTCTGGTCATTTTAAGTCTAACTAAACAGGTAAAATGAAAGAAAACTTACTTCCTATCTTAGCTATCTTAGTCGCTTAACTGTGATGTTCAGACCCGTAACCAGGGGGTGGATGCCTCCTCCGCCAATCCCAAAATGTCCCGTGAAAAAAATGTGTTTTTTATGCCTTTTTGGTCAAAAAAGGTCCAAATTTGGGGAAAAAAGTCCACTTTTTCAAAAGCTGCTCCCCCTAGTCCAAAAAGGTCCAAATTTTGGAGAAAAAAAAGTCCACTTTTTCAAAATCAGCCCCCCCAAATATATCCTGGTTATGGGCCTGGTGGTGTTCTATGGGAGTATAATTCATACTTGCTCAGTTCCCCTAAAAGCAGGTAATCCCAATTAGGTGTTAAGTTGGGACATATGTAAACATTACAAATATGCTGAAAAAAATCATGTTTTAAAAAAATTGACTCCATTTACATTATGGCTTTAACATGATTAATGTAGCTGCAATTAACACAATGAATGCAATCTACTGAATCCGTTTTTTATGAGTGATACATCATTCTATATTGCAAATTTTACTTGTTGATGTGAATGTAGTAACTCCTATTAATCATGTTCATGTTAAAAATGATGATGTACAGTCTGACTACATCAATGCATCATTTTCATAGAGTAATCATCATCTATCTCTCTATCTTACATAAAAATAAAGGGGTGTTGATAATGTGCGAGTTGCAAGTTCGAGTTGTGAGATGCGAGTTACGAGCAAATGCCAACTCGCAACTTGCAAATCAACTCGCATCTACCCATGGCAACTCGCAAATACCATTAACTCGCAAATCCCCTTGGCAACTCGCAAATTTCAACTCGCAGATTTCAACTCGAATCTCACGACTCGAACTCGCAAATTACCTTTACCCAAAATAAAGGCACACAACATTATGTGAAATTTGTTAAGCGTATGCAGTGGAACGATCAGCATATGTGTATGTGAGAAAAACATAGAAAGCATAGGAACTTTGATGTGATTGAAATTTGATCTCTATCTTTAATGAACTTATGAAAAATGAGCTATTCCACCTGAAATCCATACACCCCTATGGAAGTCATGACCTTACTCTTTCATACAGGGAATGTTAATTTCAAAATGGGGTTACCTAAATGGGCGACTCCATTTGAAACCTACACCCCCTTTGGGGAGATTAAAATCATGTCTTCCATAGGGGCTGTATGGATATCAACTGGAATGTCCCAATAAAGATGTTGATGATCACTACTTGCTGCTAATTAAGGAATGTGGAAACCTCTACGTGTACATGTGTGTGTGTGTTCGACGAGAAAAGAGTGATAATATAATCATGCAGAGACGATATTACTCTCCATCATCCACGGTTGAAAGCTGCTAATTTATAAACCTTCATCAATCTTCACGCGCCTAATTTATTCTTATAGCCCACTTTCAGTTCCAAATTAACTAACCCCATGAGAACTACCTGCCGATTGGCCAAAAAGAAGTTTTCATTATCAACTAGACCAATCAGCAACATTGTTAGAATAATTTCACCACGCAAAAAAATTGGAGTGAATTATTTGCAAAGCTCCATTCTGATTGGTGATTAACCCTAACACTGGACCCTGCTTTTTGGGATCGGAAGTCAAAGAAGATCCGAAAAAGTCAAGGAGAAGAAGAATTTTTGACTTGGCACCCCTGGATTGAACCTTTGACCCTCGCATGCCAACCACACGATCACGGTCCGGTAGCTACACGGGTTATTGCTGCCCGGCCAGCAATTCCGTGCGCATATGACACTTAGGCTGATTGCGTCATCGCAGACCCTGGGATTCATGCATGCGCATATTTTTTCATCGTAAGATTTTATAAGATTTTTGGGTGTTAGGGTTAAAGTGACGATATCATGTAACTGACCAATCAGAGACAACGTTAAATCGGCAGGTAGTGCTCAGGGGGATAAAGCACCAAAGATCATTTGTTATATTGGGCTACCCCAGCTGAACTCCATACACCCCCTATGGAAAACACAACATTAATCTCCTACACAAGGGGTGTAGATTTCAAATGGAATCACCTATTCAGGTAACCCCATTGGAAATCCACACTCCGTCTGTGGAAGATTAAGATTATGTATTCCATAGGGGACGTATGTATTTCAACTAGAATAGCCCCAATGCAGACTTACAGGTAGGTAGAGATCAAGACATTCGGAGTCTGTGTCTTCTGAGGCAGGGCTACTTGAGTGATCCTGTGTAGGGTGAAATGATGACAATACAATGGTATACAATGAGTGAGTGAGTGATGTAGATCCACAACATGTTCATCTATCAGGCAGAGTTCTTTAACCCCAATACATTTGTACATTCATTGAACGACCTTTGGAAATTTGGGTACAAAAACTCATACTCCACAACTTGATCAATTTTTCACTATGATTGTTTAATTGAGGTTATTGAACTATGCCATTGGGATGAGGCCATTGTGGTCCATAATGACATGGTCAGAGAAGATGTCTTAATACCCTTCCCACAATGCATTTCTCCCATTTCAATATCCTGTTCTGATTTCTAGTGCAACGTGGGTCGAAGTCATAAAAAGTACCTCAATTAACAGAGCACATCCATATCTTGCATTATCGACCCATGTTTAGCCAGTCTATTCACAACATGAAACAAATGGAAGCTGTACAAAGTAATAGGAGTGTCATTTGATGTAATGAGATGATGCTTCATATTGCAAAGGATTCTGGGAAGATGTAAGACATCTTCTCTGGTTCATGGTAGTGAAAGTGAGGTGTTCTAAAGAGACTTCATTTAAAAGAGTCTAGAAAAATACCCCTGTGCAAAATGCTATATGCACAAACTAAATAGATACAGACAATCCGCAAACAGGTTAAGTCCTAGCATTACCCGTTAATGAGGGCCGATCATTCCATGAAGTGTGACAGGCCATAACTGCTACACACATACCACATACTTTTACAGCCTTTCGTGTTAATACAAAGTGAGACAGGCAGCGCTGGCGTGATTGTTCGACGTGCACGATCAACGATCGACCCTCATGAATATGCAAGAATTCACAGCATACAAAGCACTGGGACTTTGGCTATTTGTGGATAATCTGTATCTCTTTAGTTTATGGCTCTGATAAAATGTTTACAACAGTGTAACATGTTACTTCTCTGTTAAGCTTTTATTTATGTTGCTTCTCTGAGAGGCTTTTATTTCCATTGCTACTCTGAGAGGTTTTTCTTTCTGTTGCAATTCTCTGAGAGGTTTTTCTTTCTGTTGCAATTCTCTGAGAGGTTTTTCTTTCTGTTGCTACTCTGAGAGGTTTTTCTTTCTGTTGCAATTCTCTGAGAGGCTTTTCTTTCTTTTGCTTCTCTGAGAGGTTTTTCTTTCTGTTGCAATTCTCTGAGAGGTTTTTCTTTCTGTTGCTTGGCTGAGAGGCTTTTCTTTCTGTTGCTTCTCTGAGGGGCTTTTCTTTCTGTTGCTTCTCTGAGAGGCTTTTCTTTCTTTTGCTTCTCTGAGGGGCTTTTCTTTCTGTTGCTTCTCTGAGAGGCTTTTCTTTCTGTTGCTTCTCTGAGAGGCTTTTATTTCTCTTGCTTCTCTGAGAGGCTTCTCTTTCTATTGCAATTCTCTGAGAGGCTTTTCATTCTATTGCTTCTGTTAGAGGCTTTTATTTCCATTGCTTCTCTGAGAAGCTTTTCTTTCTGTTGCTTCTCCGAGAGACTTTTATTTCTGCTGCTTCTCTGAGAGGCTTTTATTTCTGTTGCTTCTCTGAGAGACTTTTCTTTTTGCTGCTTTTCTGAGAGGCTTTTATTTCTGTTGCTTCTCTGAGGCTTTTATTTCTGTTGCTTCTCTGAGGCTTTTATTTCTGTTGCTTCTCTGAGAGGCTTTTTATTTCTGCTGCTTCTCTGAGAGACTTTTCTTTCTGTTGCTTCTCTGAGAGGCTTTTATTTCTGTTGCTTCTCTGAGAGACTTTTCTTTTTGCTATACTTTTCTGAGAGGCTTTTATTTCTGTTGCTTCTCTGAGGTTTTTCTGTCTGTTGCAATTCTCTGAGAGACTTTTCTTTCTGTTGCTTCTCTGAGAGGCTTTTATTTCTGCTGCTTCTCTGAGAGGCTTTTATTTCTGCTGCTTCTCTGAGAGACTTTTCTTTCTGTTGCTTCTCTGAGAGGCTTTTATTTCTGCTGCTTCTCTGAGAGACTTTTCTTTCTGTTGCTTCTCTGAGAGGCTTTTATTTATGGTAAAAACACAACCTGTTTGACTGAAACATGTGATTGATAATGCCCACAGTGAAATCAGGCTTTTCTAATACTAATCTATATACAAGTCATCAATCAGCTTTATTGAAATGAATGTTTGCGCAAGATGAGCCAATTTTATCTACTTGACAAAAAGCATGGAAATGTATTTTACACTTGAAATGACCTCTGACCTTAAAACAACTTATGACTGGCACCCTGAAATGACCTCTGACCTTAAACAATGCCATGCATCCTGTAAGTATTACTAGGTGTTTATACTAGCTCCATTTAAGGCCCTTTCATGTCACTGATATAGATACATGGCTTCTTTTTTCTGAATCACCATAAGATTTGGTTAGCAATGGCTATGTTTGCTTTGCTGCAGATATCCGACATTTAATCAAGTTGCACATCCATCGAAAAGGGGTATAATCCTTCTTGTCTTCCATGAGCAACCGCATCACATCGGGTATAATCTTCCTTCCAGGAGCAACCACTGTGCATGATTGACGGGCTATTCCATTGCTCGTAATAGGGTACGGTAGTGTATTTTAGCGCGACAATGCTGGATGGTGCACGCATGAGTCCAAATTACAACACCTTCAGGCTGTGATATATCATAATATATCACATCTAGAAATGATTAATCCACATTGAGCTATCCCAGTTTTGATCCATACACCCCCTATGGAAGACATGACCTTAATCTCCTAAACAGGGGGTGTAGATTTCAAATGGAGCCACCCATTCAGGTAACTCCATTTGAAATTCACACTCCCTATGTGGAAGATAAAAGACCATATCTTAATTCCATTGAGGATGTATGGATTTCAAATGAAATAACCCATTTTGGAGCAGACGTCACTGAATAGGTGGTTTCGTTTGAACTTCACACTCCCTGTGTGGAAGATTAAGATCATGTCTTCCAGTGTGGGTGTATAGATTATAATTGGAATAGCCTACAACTAGCCCCGTTCACAAACCGCGATGCCTCTCGAATAGTGCGTAAAGCAAGCACCGAGGGTGGAATATCTTGGATCATCATAGGTATCAGAGTACAGCACAGAGCCTGTGCTAGAAATAGCCCATTGTGGGTCTCCAACAGAACACAATTTTACAGCCCCAGCACAATTCTAACTGAATAATGCTATATCCTAACACTCATCGTGTCCCATATCCTCTGGGTCTGAAACTTGAATCTTGCATGTTGATTAATCAGCATTTATTTCTAGTCCATAGGAATATGATATGTAGGTGATCTATACAATATGTGCCCATCCACCACAAACTGGTCGTAAAGTCGGCATTTTCCATTTTGAGATAAATCAAAAACAGTATATGGATTTCTATATAAAATATATTAGGAATTTGACCTTTGATGAACCATAACTTCACTTCCAAATGTCCGATGAAGCTGGTTGAGGTGTTATTTTAAAGCTGAAAGTGAATTCTTTCAAAATCTGCAATAAACAGAAGATGACCTAGAGCCGACTTTACTACCACTTTGTGGTGGATGGTCACATATAGGGCAACTCTTAGCCATTCCTTCCATCCAAAGGGCTATTCCAGTTATTCCATACCCTTGGAATTCATCATGGAATTGCTCTACAAGATTCTACATGTACTACGGCTATATTAATAACTAAATTTAGCCACTAAATTGATTTTTCAAATTGTTTGTGAAATTTGATGGGAAGCAAGATTTTAGTGTTAGGGGTCAATTTCACTAAACTTAGCAAAGCTTTCTTTTAAAGGTTTTTTGTTGCTGCTATCATATTTACTCAATGATCCGTAATGATGACAATTCGTCGGCAGAGTGCAACACCATCGTAAGTACAGTAGAATGCAACAGCTGCCATTTGCAACATTTCAATAAATGTACTTAATTTTAACCTATAACACTAGAAAAAACACCCAACTACATGTACAGGTGATCAATGGTGATATCTTGGGTTAGCTTAGTGGCCATCAGGAAAGTATACAGAACATCAACACTTTATATTATAATGAGCATGATGAGGGGATTGTGCTGCAAACAATAGGTCTTTTACAAAAGGCAGCTATTGTATTCTACTGCACTTACGATAGTGTTGCACTCTACCAACGAATTGACAAGGACACCCTTATATTATTACTATGTATGAAATGTTCATGACATGATGATGACATACTGTGTGACCGCCCATGTCATCCACAATCGTGTCATAATCGGAATATTACAACAACAACAACAACAACAACAACAACAACAACAAATTTTGGACATGACTGCCACATCAAAATGCAATTATAGGATCCACATAATTTGTTGATAAGTTATGGTCATTTCAAGAGTATCCAATTTTGCATTTGAAAGAAGTAAACTTTTATATAACATGTATAATCATCAAAACTGATGGGTACCAATCATAATAGTATTTCCCATTTTGCAAGTATAATGTGCACTAGACCTTATAAATCCAGTGTGCCAACACATTTTGCACAAGTTAGTGTGTCTAAAAGGCCCCATGTCACATGGGAAAACATGGTAAATCGCACATTATTTTTGCAGAATCTCTCAATTTTGCCATTTTGTAGATTTTAAGCTCTCTTAGCATATTTTTGGTGATTTTCGGCGACTGATCAAAATTTGAAACAATTTTGTAAAATTTGCTGTGGTCTATCAAAATTTTGCTCAATTCAGGTGATCGGTCACAGTTTAGCATAATTTTAGTCAATTTGCTGTTATTTCCAGCAATTTTGTAGATTTTAAGCTTTCTTTGCAGATTTTTTGGCGATTTTCAGCAATTTTCGCAATTGATCAAAATTTGAAACAATTTTGTAAAATCTACCTCAATTTGCTGTGATTTATCAAAATTTAACATGATACATTGTGGTCGGTCACAATTTATCATACTTTTTCAGCAATTGTTGATTTTGGGCAATTTCCTGTTAATTCCCATGTGACATGGGGGCCTCCTAGATAAAGTAATTTTGTGTACATCATGCTTACCTCATCTTCTGTCCCTGATGTGCCTCTCCATACTTTCATTAATTGCTTGTGAGTTGCATGTCTTGAGAGAAGGGACCCAAACACATGCTGTAATAAATGATACAAAGAAAAACAGAACAATGAGAAATAAGAGTCAAGTCCCATTCAGTGATCCCAGCTCAAGTATGAAAAAGTTAAAATTGTAAGTAAACCCCTTAAAAGTGAAGCACAAGTCGTAAATTGTATTTCTGAAATGAAAAATTTGGACAAAAAAAAGGAAACAGCATTATAGTGACAAAGTTGAAGATCCATTGAAATACATGTAGCTTATTTATATACTGTCAGTATATATATTACAGATTCATGTAAAATGTGTTATTTTGTCTTTCATACACAGCTTTCGGCTGAACCACTAGCAGGCTATATGTTAGCACATCTATGACAATGACAAAGGTACCAAAAGCTGAATTTTGATGATTTTTTCGATTGTCCAGATGAGCAAATCACTGAATGGGCCTTTAATCTTCATTCGTATCTCAAAAGGCTGCCTTGTGTGATTTTTATTATCATTGTTATATGTTTCAGTATGCTCCTTTCTTGAATGAATGGACTTGAGATTGTAATAGTGTGATATTACTTGATTGATATATTAAAAGGGCATTTTGTGATCCACAGCATCATCCCCACTTTTTTCAATTATACCACTGGGAGCCTCCAACTACATAATGCTTATGCACAAAAAATTTCTTGCAGATTGATTTGTTTAACAAAAATATTGTGAAATGTGAATTAAGTTCTGATGCAGTGTTATACACATAATCATGCATAACTCGCAAACGCAAAATCGGAATCAACTGAAATGTTTGAAATAAGCTTTTTTCCTAGATGTCTGCTGAAAAATGTCATAAAAAGAAAATGCTAGGATCACGACATACTCCTTTAAAGGCTTAATGTACGATTTCCTTCAAATTTTAAATTTGTCATTATATACTCAAAATGCTGAAATAATACTAGTAATAATGATCGGGAATGGTTTCTGTCCATTTTGAGCTGAAATAACGAGGTAACGTGAAAGAAACACTGCTTGTTATTTTGGCCGTTTAACACACAGTTCTATGGGCGGACATAAAGTCATAATTTCCTGAATTATGACTTTATGTCGAACTTTGCTCTGTTTACCTACAAACACAACAAATTTGGCTGATTCCATTTAGGTGCAAGTTGTGACATGTGTAAACATTACAAATATGCCAAAAAATCAGGTTTGAAAAAAATTAACCAAATTCATATTATAAGATCGTACATTATGACTTTAAGTTCATTTTACAAGGTATGAATATCACAATTAGATGATTATAAAAAAATCTCACAGGGCTGAGCTTTTTGAGATATGACAGTATATGATGCAGAAGATGAATTTAATCTGTCTAAAATTCACTATATTAAAAGATGCAAAAAATATATACTTGTAACACCTTGCCAATGTCGTATGTAACAAATAAAAGGTTAGAAAGAAGATAACCTGGTCGCTATGGTAACCGTATTGAATGGAGATGAACAGACGATGTAATGGTTTTAAAAGATCGCATCTCTAGCCATGTAATTCCTGAATCCAGACAAGCTTTATTATAAATCATGTTTAGCTTCACTGTTTAGCAGTCAACTATAAAATGTTGCGCCATAAAGAAAAGTTACTAAATCCAATGCCACAATGGGCAATTCGATTTGAAACACGCACACCCTCTATTGAACACATGACCTTAATTTCCCACACAGGGGGTGTAGATTTCAAATGGAGTCACCCATTCAGGTAACCCCATTTGAAATTCATACTCCCTGTGTGGAAGTTTAAGGTCATGTCTTCTACATAGTGGGTACATATGAATTTCAAGTGAATAGCCCTTCAACTATATAAATGCTGCACCATATAAAAAAGTAACTTAATTCAATGCTTCAATGGGCTATTCTAGTTGAAATCCACACTACCCCTGTGGAAGATTTTGGAAATATCTTCCACAGAGGGAGTATGTTTTTTTAATGTAATTGGTCAGAGTTAACCATTTTGAAACCCATACTCCCCCTGTATTATGACTTTACCTATATCTTCCACAACTGGAGTGAGTATTTCAAATGGAAGTTACACAATTGTCTGTTCTATTCAAAACTCATACTCCCTCTGTAGAAAACTTAAGCCATCTTCTACAGAGGTAGTGTGGATTTTAAATGGAATAGCCCAATCCTTTTGCATTATTCACCTTTGAAGCAGATCAGTGTCTAGACTCATGATGTATTTGGCATCTGATAGTGTAATCAAGGAAACAATATGGACCACAAGAGCCTCATCCCAAAGGCACAGTCAAATAACCTCAATTACATAATCATAGTGCAAAATTTGACCTCAAGTTACAGAGTATGAGTTTTTGTACACAAATCTTCAAAGGTCATTCAATGAATGTACAAATATGTTGGGGTTTAAGAACTGTTCAACTGATAGATGAGCATGTTGTGGATCCTAGTGGTAGTCACATTGTATAACACGCTTCCTGTAAATCATAACTTTTCCAATAATTTTTTAGCCACAGGCTTCAACATAAAAAGTCCAAGTTTGAGATATTTTCTCAAAATATCAAGAGCTATCTTTAAGAACCACTGAATGAATACTAGGCTTGTTTATACTCATATTAATGCATTTTTCATGCTGATTCCAAATATAGTCATGAAAATGTACAGTTCTGAAATTTGTGAATTTTATGATTTTTTTCAACTTGTCATCTGCAGTCAAGACACGAGTGGAGAGTTTAAAGATACTTCAAATATGATCATGTCAATTTAAAATTCACTTTTTTTTACCTACAAAAATGTAACTTTACTCCCATGGAGCATGTTTATATAGAAAAACATACCCCATCAGCATTTCTTACATACACAAACCCCATTTCATACAAAATAAATCATATAAATCATATAAAAGTATGACAATGTAGGTCTATGCTCCTTGCATGAAAAAGAATCTCCAATGTATGAATTGATATATAGTAACACAATTTAATGCTATCTACAGTAGACAGCATGCAACACATATAAATACTGTCTGTAGTTAATACATAGCAGGTGGATCCCCAGAGGGGCACTTTGGGCCCCCTACGCCCCCACCCTAAGTTTACACCAGAAACATGAAAATCAGGATGTATTAGTAATCCTAGCCCAATCCTACTCCCAAACCCTAAATTCTAACTCTAACCATGGGTAGATGTCCTAATTCTTATGCCCTCTTATGCCCTATGCATGTAGCTGTAAGTACCAGGTCTTCTGTTATCAGTTTGTTTATTTTTGTGATACATATCCTTTAAAACATCCTAAGGAACCTTTAAAAAAAGAGCAGTAATTTATGGTGCGCTATGCACAGGCATGAGCCACAAGCCTCGGCACACTTTACTTTAACTCTCACCATGTGGGAGTCAACTGCAGACGACAAGTTTTAAAAATATTCAAAAAATACAAGATTGGCAAATTTTCTTGACCATATTTGATTAAAATGAGTATAAACAAGCCTAGTATTGGTTCGGTGGTTCTTGAGATACCTCTTGATATTTTGAGAAAATATCTCAGAACTTGAACTTTTTATTTTGAAGCCTATACTATATGGCTTCCATGCAGCGCATTAAAATGAAGTGCACAACAGACTAGATAGGGTTTTAAGCAGCAAGAACAAATTGACTATAGACTTGACTTTATTGAGAGGCGAGCTAAGGTGATCAAGCAAAATGAGTCGGATGTCGGGAATATTGATTTTGAGATATAGCCAATAACAGTATTCAACATCCTTTGTATTTTATTGTTCTGAGCAACACTAAAATGGTCATATCTCTGGAACCAAAAGTATAATTATGATGGGGGTTTCAGCAAAATAAAGCTCTGATAATGGCTTATGTAATGAAATTGAAAACTGAATTTTGATTTTGATCGACATCAGACTCATTTTGCTTGATAGCATCACATTTAATGTAAAAGCCTCTTGAGGCCAGGAGAAAAGTAATTTAGATTTGCTTTCCTGACTGACACAACGTTCAAGGTCGTGCACAATGAGATGTGAAATTACAATGTCATTACCATGATTATAGAAAATTTAACCTTTGTTTAAATACGCTCTTTCTCTTCCCATGACTGTTATAAACATTGTAGGCATTGGACCAAAGAAGCTAACTGCACATTTCAAAAGGATCTGGTCGTTTTTGACCAGATCTGATGTGATTTTCTAATCAACTTTGACTAGACTAGCTAGTTGAGTTAACGGGAGCGATTACTAAAACGGGAAGAATCGCTGAACAGATTACATGATGATAGAGATTATTTATAGGCATGGGGCCTAAATGGCGTTTAATGACATGCCAAATTTCTATAACGTAAATACTAAATACCCTAAACCATAACCCCGTTACCCCGGGACATTGTTTGTTTTTTTGTTTTTTGTTGTGCCTTATATCAGGCCTTGAAAGAGTGGTTCTCCAAAAAGAGTGGTTCCACTCTTTTTGGAGTAGAGTGGTTCTCACTCATTTGGAGAAGGGAGTTTTTCAGTCTTTTACAGTTAAGAGAGTAGTCTATAAAACGCAGGGGGAAAACTACCCGAAGTTTGCAATCATGATAATGTAAGGTCACCCCTTGGATCGCCCACTCCTTCATAAGTTGACATTTAGAACACTGCCATAAAGCAATCTCGGAATTGAATCCTTGTTGAAAACAGATAAAAAACACTTTACTGGGTTAAATTTCCTTGTCTTTAAAGTTCCACCTGCTAGTCTAGCATAAGGTTACCTGTAAACCAGTGAAGACATCTTACTCTTCCCAGAATTCATTGCAACATGTTACGCTATCTCCGGGGGTACTCAGTACAAATGACCATCTGGGACGTGCCGCAAATATGGGTAGCATTTTCAGCCTTTTGGTATATCAATGACTCCTTTTTCAAAGCCTATTTTGGTATATGAATGGGTCCTTTTTCAAAATTTTCTCAATTTTTTAGGAAAATAGCCCAATTTTTCGTTAATTTAGCAAAAATTTTCAAAATTTTGGGAAAATTTGTAAAAACTAGGACAATTTGGGTTAAATTCGGCCGAAAATTTTGACTTTTGGTATATCAATGGGTCCAAATTTCTTGAAAAATTGGTATATTTATGGGTCCACTTTCAAATTCTCAGCTGCACGTCCCTACCAAAACCAAACTTGAGTACCCCCCCCCCCCCGGTGCTATCTCATTTAACACAATCACTCCCCTGTATTTTTGCGGCATTACCACAAGCACTGATTTGCCAAACAGGGTTATTATTCAATAAACACAATAAAGTAGCATAATTTGGAAGATCAAGACATGATTTAGGGGTACATTCATACAACTTTGTTTATGCTCTCGGGGTTATACATACGCAACATTCCAACATTCGATGTGCTTTTATTTTCCTCCACAACTAAAAAAACAAAATCATTTTACACTAAAAACTTCCATTTCCTTATCCTTTTCCTTTTTAAAAGTTTTTCCATCACCAACGGAGAGAAAACGTTTACTTGCTCAGTTCATCGTGTTTGGATGCAATGCGAACATTGTGTACATCGCTTGCCCTTTGTGTAAATAGTACGCGCACACATGTGCATATATCCGACTCACAAGCATCCATAGGTTCTAGCACGGCTTGTTCACAACCCGAAAGCCGGGCATTAGCATTGTTTATGCCTGGTCTATTTCATTGAGGTACATTATGTCACTATCAACCCATGTGGACTGGATAGCAACCAGTACAGGAAATTGCAATGGGAGAAATGCATTGTGGGAAGTGTACGATATCTTCTCTGCTGTAAACCAACCTGCATTCTGTTGCACCTAGTCAAATAGTAACACACCATAATGTAATGCATCACTTACACATCCCTTGTAGGCATCTTTACACCAACTCAGTGTTGCCAGAATACTGACACACCATAATGTAATGCATCACTTACACATCCCTTGTAGGCATCTTTACACCAACTCAGTGTTGCCAGAATATAAACACACCATAATATAATGCATCTATTAACATCCGACATTTGGGAGCCCAATTAGGTGACTTTGAACAAATTACTACTGCCCCTGTGTAACTGTTGAGTTTGGAGTATATTTGAGTTCTTTTACAGTGAAAATGTACTCTCTTAATGTAAAAGAGTTGAAATCTCACTCTCTAAAAGAATGAGAAGAGTGAAAATCATTCCAAAAGAGTGAAAATCACAAATGTATGATATATAAAGGGACTCTTTTTAAGTAATGTCCCTTGTATCATACCTTGACAGTCGTTTCCACTCTTAATAGTAGTGGTTTTCACTCTTTTACAAGTAAATTTTACTCTTTTAGGAGTGGTTTTCACTTTTTTAGGAGTGATTTTCACTTTTCTCACTCTTTCGGAGATGGAGATTTTTCACTCCTTCACAGTAAGAAAGATATCATTTCTAAATCAAGTGCACAGAAAATCATTGAAAAAAATGGACCTTACAAATGGACTGACAAGTTGAATTTTAAGCTGATTTTCAGTCATTTGTGCAATATTTCACATGTTACCATCTGCTAAAAGGACTAAACACTTATACTATGGACCACAATGGCCTCATCCCAATGGCATAGTTCAATAACCTCAATTAAACAACCCAAATTTTCAAAGGTCATTCAATGAATGTATAAATGTATTGGGTCAAAGAAGTGTGCCCTGATAGATGAGAAATGTTGTGGATCCTAGTGTTATCCAATCCTACACCACCCTGGCGACATGTCAACCATGGTCAATTATTTATGTTGAGTAAACCCTGGTAAACTGTGCTTGGCTGGACTCTTAACCATGGTTGTACCATGGTGCCATTTCACAAAACACAGTTGATCATGGTTAAACCATGGTTAGACCATGGTTAACCATGTTAAAAAAGAAAGGAAAGAAAGAAACAAAGGTGAAAAAAAAACTACCCAGAGCTCTGACGCCTTGAATTGAGGCTACAAGTAGGCAGACAGTGTTGCTAACATATACCATGCATCATTAAAGTGCTGTGTTCCATATAATAATATGCTTAACTTTTATTGCCAGAGGACACAATGTTTGATAGATAGCATGCATTGAAGAAGTAACACTCTCAAAATAAAATAGCAAGTTAAACCGGGTCAATCTTTCTCTCATGTTGCAGTAAAACCCATCAAAATGTCATCCCAATTTGGCATTGGGCTGATCCAGTTGAAATCCATAGACCCCCTATGTAAGACATAACTTTAATCTCCTACACTGGGGGTGCAGATTTTTTACATGAATCAAATCAGGTTAATAAGCCCATTTGAAAATCACACTCCCTATGTAGAAGATTAATGATATGTTTTCAATAGGGGGTGTATGGATTTTAACTGGAACAGCCTAATGTGGTTCTTGGAAAAATGGTTCTTTATTGGAAAAGAGCCCTGTTATTTTGCGTCATCTATGCATAATGAAGCTAGCTATGAGGGGGTGTAAAGAACAGGTTTTAACCACTGGACACTACTGGTCATCTAACAGCATTTCTGATTGGCTGATAACTTAAAATGCTCATTTCAACTTGCCATTATTATGACTTAATTGGCATTAAACTATTTATGGCAAACTTGCATTTGCAGACGATCTTATTAAAGGTCCGTAACCCGATCGACAGCATCATCCCCCCGATTTTTTTCATTGCTGATGAGGTTTTGGTATCACATAATAGATACTATTTTTCTCATTACTATCCTGAAATTTGACGCTCCAAGTCGATGTATTTCGGAGAAATCATGAATCACAGCGGTTTTACAGGTATACCAGTTTGTAAACAATAAAATTACTTCGGATCATGGGAAGAAAAAAGCGAACTACGCTAAGTGTAGTCTCCTACACAGCCAGTTTGCGTCGGTCTGACACTCGTCGATCCTCGTCGATAGCCACATACAGTCTGGCTCGAGACTACGCTAAGTGCTGAGGAGACGGTCCGCCGTATATAATTAAAACAATTCCTTGATTATTTCAGTTGGTGAAATAGCTCAATTGGCTAGCGCTACCGTTCTTTTTACCCTAGAGGTACCGGTTCAAAACCCGGTATCGGAAGGTTTTTTCCTCTCCATTTTTAACCCAAACTTTTTTATATTCATTTGAAATGTACATATTGCAAGGGGAAATATATTTTGTTTCCTTTTTTTCTGAAACAGTACGAAAAAAAAAAAAAAAAACAAATATTTTCCGTTCAATACGGGCCGGGCATTGCAGCATGTCAGCATTCGTCATCTGAACGGGAATTGTTGTTGTTGCATGCCTACCCAGAATGCAATTCACGTATACAAGGTATTGGATTGCAAATTTGGCTATTTATTCACATTTACGCTGAAAATGCTCTCGTTTTTCACAAAGCAGCATAAAGGGGAGATATTTGATATTATTATGTAATTTTAAAGACAATCCATATCCAAAACCAATAGGGTTACCCCCTTTAATACCCTCCTTGATTAGTTCAAAATTTTACAAAATATACATTTTGGCCAATCGGCAGGTAGTTCTCATGGGGTTAAAACATCCAATATTAACTGACCCTTAAGCCATTACGGCAAACAGGTTTTCAGTGTCCAGATTTTTGGGATGTAATTCAGTATAGTTTTTGTCCCCTGAAGACATCAGCTGATACAGATAACCTTTTCAATCAGGCCCATTTTTATCGGATAGGCATACTTATAACAATGAAGTGGGTAATGGACAATTCCAGTTAAAATCCATACCCCTTATGGAAATCATGACCATAATCTCCCACACAGGGGGTGAAGATTTCAAATGGAGTCATCCATTCAGGTAACCCCATTTGGAATTCATACTCCCTCTGTGGAAGATTAAGGAAATGTCTTCCATTGAAGGAGTATGGATTTCAACTGGAATAGCCTGACTGCATATTTTGCAACCTGCCCACTGGACATCAGGACAGGTGTTTATAGCATGTTGCATATGGGAAAACAAGTATATAGATCAGTAAACTACATTGTGCGTAAAATATGTCCCTGAAAGAAGGGTTGGTTTGTTAACATTTTTGCACCCCCCCCCCCCCACCCGCACACAGCCATAAATCAGAGTTTCTTTTATAGTCCCCTTTCCAAACTCCATCATAATCACTTATTTTCTTTTTAAAAAGCAAGAGTGTAATCAGCATTTTTCATTTATGGGCTTAACCAGCTGGATTAGGGGCCAGACTCTCCCCTTAGAATATTTTTTCAGGTATAAAGTTGGGACAGAAAGAATGGGAATAAATGTAAAATCAGCTAATTTTTTGTTATCATTCCCTTCCACACAGTACAAAATTTTCAACAACATGTTCCTTGCTGCTTGAATTGACTCTCTTCACACAGGTGTTGACTGCAGACGAACACTAGTTTCAAATTTTTTTATCAAAAATTGAAAAATTTCAGAATTGTAAATTTTCATGACCATATTTGGAATCAGCATGAAAAATACATTAAAATGAGTACAAACAAGCCTAAAAATGAGTATTCATTCAGTGGTTTTTAACATGGCTCTTGGGACTTTTTATATTGAAGTACGGTATATGGTTAACATGCAGAGCATTAAATTCCAAAAAGGATAATTTCCCAATAATACGAACAAAATTCTTCTAGTCAGAACTTGTCACTTAAAGCTATGCGAGACACCTGTAATACCTGTGCTAGCAAGAAACTATAGAAATTTTCGCGGACCATTAATTTTGTGCTTGTCAATCTCAACACAGCTACAACGAAAATAAAAACATGCCAATATGTTTAGTCTTTTATGCATAGGTCATGTGTGAAATCTCAAATTCGGGAATTTAAAAACAAGCTAAATCGTTAAAAATTGGTGAAGCACAAAAAATTACCTACGCGTAAATATAACAGTACACAGCCAGCATTATGCAACCATTGCTGACCTATCCATGCCTTATCTAATATACACAACAACAAATTGGCTTGAATTGTCTAATTTGCTTTCCTAATCTAATTTCATGGTTGCCAATCAGCGCACAAGTTGACTGTCCAATATGTTGACCAACGTGTCACAAATACTGGACCATTTTGCCGAGCCATGCTCGCTGACATTCTACTTGATCAGACGCGTATACAGAACTCCAACAACTGGGGCGCGCAAATTTTCTTGGTGAGCTAAGAAAAAATCATGAAACGTGTAATAACATATTGAAGCTTAAATGGTCAAATATGGTTTAAATTGGAACAAATTTATGCGGTTAAGCTCGCCTAACTTTTTTTTTTAAGCTGAAGACAGTTACAATTCAGAGACACCTATATCCTCCATGCTGTGTCAAAGAGGCTCTAAATTTGCAGAGGCTCTATAAATTTGAAGAGGCTTTAAATTTGCAGAACTGTTTCACAAAAATAAATGACTAGTCTAATAGAAATGGTAGCCCCAAAGTAATTGGACATTGGACAATGATTGCATGAGTGGCATAGTAAGGATTTTCCAGGAAAGAGACAAAGGGGAAGTTGTCCGATTGAAGATTGGACCTACAAATCATGGCAGTCAGCATCCCACAGGGGGGGGGGGCAAGAAGTTCAAAGGGGGAAACTTAACTGTCCCCTTAGCTATGCCACTGTTTCATAGTAATTAAAAATAGGGACGGCGGTCCAATATTCGCTGTCGTAGTGCACGTTACAATATGACCGTTGCTAGGCCAACTGGATCACGCTTTCTTTGTTACGAACCACTGATCGAAATAATCACAACACAAAGCCTATGGCATATCAAAATTCGGAACAGGTGTATGAGCCCAGGCTTGGAGCAGTAACCAATGGTTACTAACGTGCACTACGAAAGCGAATAGGTCATCAAAGCCATGACTTGAATCTCCCATACAGGGAGTGTAGATTTCAAATGGAGTCTCCCATCATCATTAGGTAACCCCATTTGAAATTCACACTCCCTGTGTGGGAGATTAAGGTCATGTCTTCCATAGGGGTGTATGGATTTCAACTGGAACAGCCAAGTGATCCACAAGAAGCTCTCTATAGCCATAACAAAGAATATCAGATAAAGAAATATTACTGCAGTCCCACAAGTGAATAATATTTTAGTGTGGGCCTCAGATATCTAAAAAATAAGCTTCTCAGTTTTCCTCTTTAGAATGTCTATTATGTAATATTATATATGATGCTCTGATTGGATTTCATACTTAATGGGGTATAATGTACAACATAGGGATGTGATGCTTAGGATGTGATGGATTAATACCACAATTTTAAAACCTAATCAGTGCCCCTTAATGCTCTGCATGCTAGCCATATAGGCTTCAACATAAAAAGTCAAGTTCTGAGAATATCTCAAAATATCAAGAGCTATCTCAAGAACGACTACATGAATACTACTATTACTAGGCTTTTTTGTACTCATTTTGATGCATTTTTCATGATGATTTCATAATATATGGTCATGAAAATATACAATTATGACATTTTTTATTATTATTTTTTTTAAACTTGTCCTCTGTGGTCGTCACCCTCATGGAGAGTTAAGCATCCTCTATAGATTGGTAAGCACCATAACTCTTTCCATAGCAGGCAATTGCTATTTGACATTTACATATACACCAATCCGAGAAGCGTTTACTGTATTTGGCCCTCTATTGACGGCAACACAGATGTACCAGAGCGGGAGATTTAATTCGTAATTCAATACTCATGATTGTGTATTGAATATCACTGTTGTGTACAATTCCCGGGTACAATTCTGTATAGCACACAATAAATAATGGATGGAACCCCCGACCTCGGGACACCGCAGTTTTACACCGGGGACACCGCAGTAATGGCGAAGTCGGATAGGTGTATAACAGTGACTATTAACCACAATTCAAATAAAAAATAAATTTGACTAAATGAATAAGATGGACATTCTACAGACTCTGAGTATTCTACGTATAATATTTGATGTAACATATCTCGTTTATTTAATCTAGTCCCATTCTATTTCCAGTAATGTTCTAACGAATGTTTGATGACGTAAAATCGATATTAAATATGTTACGTATAATATCTGGTAGAAATATATTATCGATTTTACATCATCGATTTTACATCATTACTGGAAATAGAATGGGACTAGATTAAATAATATAGATATGTTACATCAAATATTTTACGTCGAATAAAAAGTCTGCAGGGTCCTAAGGCCTAAAAAATTATTTGATTGGCGTAACATAAAAAATAGGGTAGGTCGGTAGGGACCTTTTTTTAATTTTTAAAGCTGTAAATTGTGTTTGATAAAGGCCTAGCCTTGGAACTTTTTTTGTTTTTAATTTAACATTTTTTTAATTTATTTTTTTGCAATTTTTTTTAGGCCTAAAGACAGATGATCATCTCACTTGGCAAAAAGGTAACAATCCTGTTAACTCTGACATTTCCATCACTTAAGACATAAAAAGGGTCAAAATTAATACCATTTCAACCACCTATGCTTCAACTTATTTGCACTAATAAAAGCTTTTTCTATGAACCATAAGATGCCATATTAAGGGGGTACTACACCCCTGCCTAATTTTGTGCCTATTTTTGCATTTTTCTAAAAAATTATAGCGCATTGGGGACAAGTAAAATATTTATAATATAGGGGCAAGGACTACAACTCTTGCACTGGAAATTTTATTTCAGCACAGACAACACTTGTGGAGTTACAGTCAAAAATGAGGGAAAACCAATATTTGATCAATAAATCAATAACTACTTGCTTTGAGTTGCTGAATTTTCAGTACAGTAGTTATAGTCCTTGCCCCTATAATATACATATCTTACTTGTCACCAATGTGCTATATTTTTGAGAAAAATGCAAAAATAGGCACAAAATTGGCCAGGGGTGTAGTACCCCCTTAAAGCAAACATCTAATATATTGATGGTCTAAAATGTCTTTTTTTTTGTCTCCAATTATTAATCTCAGACACCTTTCTATTCTAATACCAGAACAGAATAAAACGAACCGGTTACTTGACAACCACCTGTACCATTGCCATGGCAACCAGTTCATCTACACACATCATATAGTGATGTTGACATTTGGAGGCTGCTCCTATGCCCTGACATATCACCCATTAGTAGCATAGCATTTAATAATGATGTAACTGATGATGGCTGCTTTGCTATAAACTTAATGTAGATGTGTGATTTCCAAGAAATATATCTATATAAATAAAAGGAAGTCGCTAAATCTTGTCCAGAAGCAGGCGCCAAGATGCTTTCACTTTCAGCTCTGATTTTTGCGTACATTGATCGGGTACATATTGCCATTAAACCATCTGACGTTCATTTTTGCAAAACTATTCAATCACTATGGAAATAACAAAAAAAGTGGTTGGTTGCTAGGCCGTTGAGGTCAATAACCTTATGGATTAGATCATGACAGTAAATGCGTCAAATGCTGTAAGTGGCGAGTCACGCACCTGCGCGTACACGGCACCATAGTTTCACGCGTATTGCCGCGCATGGCATGGACGCATTTAATGTTGGCTTCGCGTGAGGCCTAGACAGTGGCGAAGGGGGGGCACACTCAAGTTTTTGCCGCCACCTTTTGAATGGCCACGAAGCACCATTGTGTCGCGCAGACCGTGCAGGGGTTGTGTCCCCTCAGAATTGAAAACTTGGTGAGTAAAGGCCTTGAAGCCATTTCGGGGGATCATGGGTGTAAGCTGATGAAAAGGGGTTCATTGGGTGACAGATTTGCAAGAAAGTCCACTTTTCAGAGGGAATGTTAAAATGTAGCCAACAGGGACAGAACTGTTCAGTATTATAGCCCGAAAAGGTTAAATGTTAGGGTGTGGGTGAATGTCCACATTTTGGAAATTCTGCGGCCCCCGCCTCGCAATTAAATCCTGGCTAGAATATAGGCCTTGCTATTAACAACACGGAATCGCTTAAAATGTTTTGCAGCAACTTTTAATGTTGCTTACGATTATAACCCGAAATTGAAACGTTTTCTAGCAACCTCTTCTAAACTTAATGTTTTATGTTTGTTGGGATAAAGTTAAAATCAATCATTTTGTCACAAGCTGTTTCAAAAGTAATCTGATGGATTGAATGAGTAACAACATTATCACAGGTCTGGATACTTATGATTATCAAGCTAACATGATCATTGCTATACTGGATGAATAAGATGATCTACACCAAGACACCATGATTATCATCACCGTTTACCATGTTTACTAACCACTCCCGTTTACTAACCGCTCCCGTTTACTCAACTAGCGGGGACCCGCGCGAAGGGGGTTGTGTCCCCTCAGAATTGAAAACTTGGTGAGTAAAGGCCTTGAAGCCATTTCGGGGGATCATGGGTGTAAGCTGATGAAAAGGGGTTCATTGGGTGACAGATTTGCAAGAAAGTCCACTTTTCAGAGGGAATGTTAAAATGTAGCCAACAGGGACAGAACTGTTCAGTATTATAGCCCGAAAAGGTTAAATGTTAGGGTGTGGGTGAATGTCCACATTTTGGAAATTCTGCGGCCCCCGCCTCGCAATTAAATCCTGGCTAGAATATAGGCCTTGCTATTAACAACACGGAATCGCTTAAAATGTTTTGCAGCAACTTTTAATGTTCCTTACGATTATAACCCGAAATTGAAACGTTTTCTAGCAACCTCTTCTAAACTTAATGTTTTATGTTTGTTGGGATCAAGTTAAAATCAATCATTTTGTCACGAGCTGTTTCAAAAGTAATCTGATGGATTGAATGAGTAACAACATTATCACAGGTCTGGATACTTATGATTATCAAGCTAACATGATCATTGCTATACTGGATGAATAAGATGATCTACACCAAGACACCATGATTATCATCACCGTTTACCATGTTTACTAACCACTCCCGTTTACTAACCGCTCCCGTTTACTCAACTAGCAGGTCTCCCGCTAGTTATCCTTAATTTGTTTGACATGACTTTTATAGTCAGTCTTTCATTGAAACGGGCTATTCCATTTAAAATACACAATACCCCTGTGGAAGATTTAGAAATATCTTCCACAGTGGGAGTATGAATTTCAAATGGAATTAACACATTAGCAGCTCCATTTGAAACTCACTCTCCCTCAGGGAAAGATTCAGGTTGAATCTTTCTAAGAGGGTGTGTGGAATTCAAATGGAGCTGCCTAATGTGCTCATTCCATTTGAAATTTATACTCCCCCTGTGGATGATATTTCCAAAATCTTCCATGGGGGTAGTGTGGATTTTAAATGGAATAGCCCAATTTGACAAGTACAGTTGCCATTTTATTCTTAAAATTTTCCAACTGTAGTGTATTAGGTTAAGTAATACATTTATCAAGTAAGGTACTTAAAATTGAGGTACAGCACGTATATAGGAAGATGATGAAGAAGAGGAAATTATGATAGGTTTTTATAATGTTTATATAATTTGCACAGGTCTTATTGCGACAGATTATTTTCTCCGTTAATTTCTACATTAATACGAAAAATGACTGAATAAGATGTTTTTAAAAATTTGATCTCAAATACTTTTATCAAGTATTTGTTAGTCAATCTGTTTTGTATCTCCTAACATGTCAAAATTGTGAATTTAAAAACATATGAAACAGCTCAAAGTCGGCAAAGCACAAAAAATTACATACGCAAAAGTATTACTTTTAAAGTCAATAAATAATAATTGTTGGGCAGGAAAAACCTCTTATGAAGCCCCTGAACATGTTTAACACTGTTAATGTTAATGTTAACAGGAACGATGATGATACAGTCAAATTTGATTACAACTATTACTCAGTGTATAAACGTGGTTACAGGTCGATGTTTCAAGGGTCATTAATCGGAAAACCTCAGTTATTAAGGGATCTGGAATGAGCGTTTTGAGCGCTTCAACAGTATTTTTTATGAGACATGAGAGCACATCAGACATATCGAATTGCATTTTGAATCTGGTATGTCTTTCTGATATCAAATAATTTTCATTTTTGAAATTCACGATATAATACAAATTTTATGACAAATTATTAAAATTTGATATTTTTCACATTTTTGATATATAACAGTCCTCAAGTAAATTTCATAAATCTAATGATATATTCTTAAAGTGTATGTAGCTGGGAGGAAAAGCCGATGATCAATTGAAAATTTTGACCTTTCATATTGAAGATATGGATTTTTTTCCCAAAAACACCTAATTTTTTTTTGGTGTTTTGGGAAAAAATCCATATCTTCAATACGAAAGGGCACAATTTTCAATTGATCGTCGGCTTTTCATCCCACCTACATACATCTTAAGTATAAATCATCAGATTTATAAAGTTTACTTCGAGTACTGTTAAATATCAAAAATATCAATTTTTAATCATTTGCCATAAAATGTGTATTACATTGCGAATTTCAAAAAATCTAAATTATTTAATATCAGAAGGACATTCTTCGTATTCAGAATGCAATTCGATATTTCTGTGGTGCTCTAATGTCCCACAATAAATACTGTCCAAACGTTCATACCCCATCCCTTAAGTAAACTTATAAACTCTTAACCCTTACCCTAAACTTTGCCCTAACTCTAACCTATAACATAAGCCCTAATCATAACCCTAAACATAGCCCTAACCCAAAACCTAACCATAACTCTAATCCTAACACTAACCCCAACTCCAACTTTACCCTATCCCTAATAATAATCCAAATACTAACCCCTAGTGCTAAACTAACCCTAAGGCCAAAAAAATATTGTTTGTTTGTCCTCCACAGCTTTGAAAGAGGACGTGCGGGCGGGCGGATTTTTATTTTTTTTATTTATTTTTTTTTGGATTTGGTGTATTCCTGGACCTAGTTAGAGCTAAATGCTACAATCATTCATGGTGACTTAAAAAAACCCAACATTTTGTTTCTTTAATATGCAGATAAATTTATAATTTGTGTTCATGTCATAGTCTTGTAATGATTTCAAATCCAATGTATTTTGAAGTCACTAAAAATAATAGACTATGACATGAACACAAGTTATAACTTTGCATATTGAAGACACAAAATGTTTTTGGGGGCTTTTTTTACTTTCAACCATGAAAGATCTTAGTATTTAGCTCCAGCTAGGTCCCGAGATACAGATACACCAAATCTGAAAAAAAAATTGAATTTTACTTATTTTTATAAAAAAAAAAATTGAAAAAAAAAAATTGGTCAGGCCTTAATCTGAGGAGCTGGCGGTGGAGGACAAACAAACAACTTTTTTTTTTGCCTAATGTAAAATGACTTAAACCCTAACCTTTTACGGACTAACAACCCTTCGGACTAATGGGCTGTTCCTATAAAGCATTATTTCTTTATTAGTGCAAAAAGCACAAGGCAGTTTTTGTCCTGACATCCCATTTGAAATCCATACATGCCTATAGAAGACCTCACCTTAGTCTCCCACACAGGTGGTGTAGATTTCAAATGGAGTACCCATTCAAGTAACCCCATTTGAAATTCATACTCCCTATGTGGAAGATAAAGGTACTGTCTTCAATAGGGGGTATATAGATTTCAACTAGAATTGCCCCATGTGCTTCTTCTCATACATAATACAGATAGGTGATACAGTCTGGTTTATAGTTTGCACAAATAACCTGCACGCCGGGATGAGATTTCACATTACTCTCTATTAGTGTCAACATGCTGGCCATAATACGCATCAATATAAAAAGTCCCAAGTTTTGAGCTATTTTCTCAAAATATCAAGAGCTATCTTAAGAACCAGTGAACCAATACCAGGCTTGTTTGTACTCATTTTAATGCATATTTCATGCTAATTATATGGTCATGAAAATTTACAATTTCAAAATTTTCGAATTTAATTTTTTGTTATTTTACAACTTGTATGTCGTATGCAGTCGACCCGCGTGTTGAGAATTAATGTCAACTTCACTATTTCATATGATGCTAACTACATTCCAAAATGAATGTCACGAAAGGCACATTTATTATTAAATTCTTTATCATTATCTTAGTATGTATGCTTGTGTGATGCAGATGAACTTAATTTACTGACATGAAGAAGTGCAAGAACTAGCTAGAGTCAGACTATTACTAGTTTAACATTATTTCTCACTAAACCACCTGACACCAACAAATTTATAGGCATTTTGTTGCTTTAAAATTGTGATCATCATGTTCGTATTCATATCAAAGTTTAAACAACTGAGTTGGGTCCCATTTTATAAATGGGGATCAAACACAAACTTTCATTTATAAAAATTTTCAAGCCTTTTTTCATTTCAAATTGGGTTTGTATCCAACCTTTAAAATCTTGAAAAGGCATAAAAATGTATGAGTTGATAAATATATTCTATAAAATCAAATAATAATAAAACTACTTTTGGACACTGATGAAACTGTATCCAGGGATGCCAGTGGTCTGAAGTGACTCTGAAGGAAAGGCCTGAAAAAGCACACAAATTTGGGCTCTAATTAGCTAAAGCCTCAAAACAGGCTGAAAATAAATTAAAAGTGCCGGGAAATTTGGAGTAACAAAAGGTAGGAAACCCTACAATTGATGGGAATCTGGCATCTCTGAGTATTGTGTAAAGCCACGATTTCTCCGTGATACGGAAAAACTGAAAAATTCACGGAATTAAAACACGCTCACAGAAATTTGAAAGTGCCACAAAATAGTGAAAAACTGTAAAATGTCTAAATTTTGTGTTGATTTGCAAAATAAAACAAAGAAAAGTGATTATTTAGAAGTAATCAACCATTGATGATGTTCAATATTATTGGCGATGTTGAGGGGAGACTACAGTAAAAAGGTGACATGTAAGACAAAAACACTTTTAAAACATGTTTGTTTTCACTTTTCAGTGCTTTATGGTGGAAAACGGAAAATCACGGAAATCAGACAATTTGTAACACAGATTTTAAATTTTGTAACACGGATAAATCGTGGCTTTAGTATTGCGATAGTTAGAATACCTGATCATTACATCTTCTATGGGCTCTGTAAAGGTCAAAGTATGCATAAATATGAAATAATGGCTAAAACATATAATTCAAATTCAAAACACAGGGAGTTTGAATTTCAAATGGGGTTACCTGAATGGATAATGCCATTTGAAATCTACACTCTCTGTACGGAGGAGTAAGGTTATGGATTTCAACTGGAATTCACTGTAGAAGTGATGTAATAATTGGATTAACTACCATAGCAATAGATGAATAAAATTTTGACTAATCGCCCTGCACTACAATGTTTATGTGGTAACTATGCATTGAACCATATCTTGTTGATCACTTGCACCTGTAAGATTAGGATCTTTGAAAAGAATGCAATTGTATTCAATCTATGATTGCAGACATACACAGGTGATGAGTGTAACCTACTTGTAGTGCCGGGCGATACAGTCAAAATTGTATTCATCAATTGCAATGGTAGTTAATCCAAATTACATCACTTCTACAGCGAATAGCCCATTAGGCCCAATGCCCCACCTACCTTCTCATCTTGTGTTACTATGCCAATAGCATTTGGTACAACAATAGCTGTTCTTTCTTTGGTAATAGCTACAATACTGCTCACACGGATCACTACCTGTATATGCACAAAGAAAAGAAAAAAGGAAATAATTACAATTATGATCGGGCAATACGACCTAGCTGGTATAAATTCATTAACAAATATGTGTCATTATTAATACAAGTTGTAATTTTCATCAGCAATCACTATATTACACATCTAGCATTAGTCTGTCTCCCCGGGAGGGGGGGGGGGGTCACTCGCATACCAAAGTGGTACGCATGCTCATCCCCAAAAACGGCCTTGTGGTGGCGTCAACGTTTTTAGAAAAAAGGGTGCTTTTCAGATAAAGTTTTGACGTTTAGGGTATATTTTTTCAACTTCAGTGGGTTTGTTTTAGAATTTACGCCATTTAGGGGTCCATTTTAGTTTCTTATGCCGAATTACGCCATATTTTAGGGGCAAAATTTACAGAGCCTTATGCCAATAAGGGGTGAAATTTTTCCACACTGATTACGCCATTTAGGGGCCATTTTTGAGGTGCTGGGACGAGCATGCATACCACTTTGGTATGCGAGTGTCCCCCGGGTCTGTCTCCTCAGTCACCAGTTGATTCTTGATCTTGATGTTGATACTGCCCAACACTCCTTGAGGAGTCACACGGAGTTGATATGCACATGCAGGAGAATGGGCTTTTGGCAAATCTGATTGTACACATAAAGTCAATTTAAAGATATGGGCTGCATTTCTCAGCTGTCTTCCATGGACTTCACTTCTACTAGGAGGAAGCAACATGTTGGTACGCTCTGATTTAGCAAGCAAATTCGTGGACTTATGCGAGTGTTATCCTTCTGGCAGGGAGAGAGTCTAGATTACAAACACTAACTGTGTTACCAAAAGAAATATAATCAGGACCCAAAATGATTCTGCCTGCACCTTTTTTGGACATGTTCAAGTGTACTGGATTGCTTGACAGTGGCAATGAATGCAAAATGGCATCAGAGTATTCCAAAAGGGGACGTATGTGTAATGACCAACGTAAACTGTGGTGTACTCATAAACAATGAAACCAACACATTTTAGAGAACAGAGCCTGACGAGGCGTAGGAGTACTTTTTAGATGTTTCCCTATGTCAGGAAACTGTAAGCCTACAATAGAGGTAGTCATTGTGACGTCAACGCCGCCATCTTGTGGGTACAGAGTGCCTTGTTGCTAAGATCACACAGGTGCGTCACGTGCTGCGACTTCCGCGTAATCGGGGCGTAATGTCTACCGACATGCAGAACGGCAGTACCCACAAGATGGCAGATCCCGCTGAAAAGGCTGACGGCCTCTATAGGTCTTGGGATAAACATAGTACATACATACATACATACAACGGCATTTATATAGCGCAATTTCAAAGAATGATCATTGCACTTTACAGAAAAACTTACCCTACTAATAAAGACTACAAGTAAACAAAAATATGCAAAAGAAACAACATAAAATTAGCAATGGTTAAAAAGATGGGTTTTCAGGCTACGTTTGAAAGTAGTAACTGTGGGAGATGACCTAATGGATGAAGGAAGATTGTTCCAGATTCTGGGTCCAAAGACACTGAACGATCCATCGCCTATCAGTCTGTTTGTCTTAGGAATTATACGGCGCGTAAGATCTTGATTTGAACGAAGACCTTCCCTAGTTGGAACACGGATGGTCAGACAATCAGAGAGGTAGGGTGGTGCCAGATCGTTCAATGTCTTGTAAATGTAAAGTAGCACTTTGAAGCAAATTCTCTTGTCTATTGGAAGCCAGTGTAACAAATTTAAAAGAGGTGAAGATGAGTGACGGCGTGGAACTTGGAAGATAATGCGGGCAGCACGGTTTTGTAGTCTTTGTAAGCGAGCAACGTCTTTGCTTCTACATCCAGACAGAAGGGCGTTGGCATAATCAATCTTGGATAACACTAGTGCCCGCATGGCATTACTGGATGCATCTTCGGTGACAAACCTACGAATTCTGGACAAGTTCCACAAGAGAAAGTTAACTGTTTTACAAATAGATGTTATATGGTTAGACATGTTCATCGTAGCATCAAAAACAACTCCCAGATTCCTGATGGTAGCAGATGGAATTACTTCAGCATCACCAATCTTTATATTGATGTTGGAGAGACTGGGCATATTGTGTGGAGGGGCAGCAATGAAAAACTCAGTTTTGGAGTCATTTAACTTGAGCATATTACAAAGCATCCAATCACGAACTTCCTCGACACACATGGATAGCTTGAAGATGGCACATGCTGAATCACCAGGAATCTTGGGATTGAAAAACATATAGATTTGAACATCATCGGCATATATGTGAAAATGTAAACCATGACGACGGATTATGTTAGCAATATACTGAGAATATTTTGTAAACACTCTTGGCCCAATAATAGAGCCTTGAGGTACGCCACACTCAAGAACATGCCTATCAGACATCACCCCTCCAACAGATACTCTAAACTGACGACCACTTATGTAAGACTTGAACCACTGTAGGACTGTGCCTTTGATACCAAAGCCATGCTCTAAACGAGAAAATAAAATGTCATGGTCAATGGTATCAAAGGCAGCAGAAAGATCAAGTAGGCACACAGTTCACATCAGGGAAATAGCTTGCACCATTTCCCTCATGAACAGTCAATATTTGTATAAATAATAAAGCTTTGTAATCAACCTAAGTGACAAGTAACCTTTCCTTTATATACTGCGCCAATAGAGTATCCTTACACTTGGAAAAATAATCACAATTTCACAATCTAATCCTGCCCATTATGACACCACATTGAATCCAATGTGACCTCAAGAAGTAAAGTTACAAGCAATTGAATAGATGAAGGTCCAGTTTTAAAAGTGACAAACTGGCCTATACAAGGCGCAAAATGATTCCGACAAGCGCAACAAAGAGACAACACAGTTTCTTCAATGAAGCGTTATTTAAAGCAGTTTTTTTTATCTCAGTTTTTACTTCTACGTACTTTTCATAACTTTCACTTTATTTGTCAGTTCTTTTGTTTCAGTTTTCTTTTGTTCCTTTTGTTTTAAATTAAAGCCAAACGCATAAGTTAGCCATTCACCACTCTCAAACCAGATTTGTGGTCTGTGGAGTTTTGAATAGGCCAGTTTGTCACTTTTGAAACTGGACCTTCGTCTAATCAAATGCTTGTAACTTTACTTCTTGAAGTCACATTGGATTCAATGTGGTATCATAATGTGCAGGATTAGACAGTTCATCTATTAAAAAAACAAATTGACTCCAATATTGTTCAGTTTGGAAATTGTGATTATTTTTCCAACTGTAAGGATACTTTATTGGCGCAGTATATAAACATTATTATAACTTCATTTGTAATTTAAGAGATAGACAATCACATGAGAGTAGTGAGTATTACAATCACCTTTCACCAACTGGCATTTGATCTTACAGCATCCGGAAAATTTACAGCAAACAATGTCACCAGGCAAAAGCTTAATAGAGGCCGTCAATGTGACGTCATATGCCGCCATCTTGTGGGTACATGCTGTGATGGTCGTTCGATCTTCATGCGTGAACAGCAAAATCACCGCGTTGATGCGTTATAACAGCTGCGTGGCAAGCTGCGCCCTGCGCGTAGTGTCCGACGCATGAACACGCAGATCATTTGTACCCACAAGATGGCGAAAGGTTGACGAGATAAACACGTCTTTGATATGATGTAGCTTTTTAGCCAGGAAAATTAATCTTCCCTTTGACTTTAATACTTATTAGGCCTAAAGGCCAGCATCAAATTTTATGACCGATATTACCAAACTTTCACAAAAAATGTCAAATTTGGATTCTTTTGAGATCTTTACTGTTATTGTCTGCAAAAAGGACCCAATTGCCAGTCAACTGCCAGTAGCTAGTCCCAATTGCTGGTTCTGCCAGGTGGCAGCAGTAGACCAGTGGGTGGGTTTTGAATCCATCCCTTACAGCTTTATTGCCAACAAGCAGAGTCCCCAATTGGGCTATTCCAGTTGAAATTCATACACCCCCTATGGAAGACATGACCTGAATCTCCCACACAGGGGGTGTATATCATCAAATGGATTCACCTATTCAGGTAACCCCATTTGGAATCCACACTCCCTGTGTGGCAGATTAAGGTCATGTCTTCCATAGGGGTGTATGAATTTCAACTGGAATAGCCCAGAACTTAAACCCAAATTTATGTGCAGTAATTGCACGGTCTTGATCATGTTGATGACAGGGTTTGATTTCAAGTTGATTATTGTAACTCTCAAATCATTAGTTTGCTTCATCACTACCATGCAAGCAGCAAATTGCCCTTCTAAAAGAATTGTCTTGTTTTATTAAACAGAATATTACATGTGCATGATGTGATCAAGAAAAATAATATATATTGATTTTGAGATGCAGCAAAACAAAGGAAGTATTTCCTTTCGCATATCTTTTTGGAAAACTCTTTTACTGCTCATATCTTTTGAACTGGTTGTCCAAATTCAATGGGGTTTTCTGCAAAATGTAGCTTTGCAAATGCTGTTTACAATCATATAAGAAATTGAAAATGTTTTAATATGTCCGACTTCAGACTGATTTTGCTTGATCACACCACATAATAGGCTTAACCAACAGCATATTAAATCTGGAAGTCATGTAGACATACACTTGGGATACTGGCATTTTGATCTTCAAATCACACTTCCAATCATACATCTATTAGTAATGAAATGAACAAACTGATGTAAGAATGTATTTTTGTCTAATTGGGCTATTCCAGTTGAAATCCAATCCGTACACCCCCTATGGAAGACATGACCATATTTCCCATAGGGGTGTAGATTTAAAAAGGAGTCACTCATTTAGGTAGCTCCATTGGAAATTCACACTCCCTGTGTGGAAGTATGTGGATATCATCTGGAATAATGTATAATCTTTTAATACTATAAAATTGTTTTTCCAAACCTGATTTATTTTTTTCTATAATTTTTTTAACCTGATTTTTGTTGTTGTTGCTATATTTGTAATGTTTACACATGTCCCAATGTACACCTTGTAAATGAAATTTGTGAAAGTTGTTGTGTGTGTAGACAACGGAGAAAGTTCAACATAAAGTTGTATTACAACATCATAGTTCCACATAGAACTGCACATTAAAACAGCGAAAAATAGCCAATGGAGTTTCTTTCACTTTACCTTGTTATTTCAGGTTACAATGGAGAGAACCCCTTCCTGACAGTTATTACTATTATTATTTCACTATTTAGGGTAAAGAATATCAAAATTAAATTTGACAGAAATTGTACATTATGGCTTTAAAGACCCAGCAAACTTTAATTGTTTTCCAGAAAAAGGTTAAATGTCAGGTTATATAAAGGGTATAAAATGTTTTTAATGATAAAACATTCAAAAATATTTTTGAAAACTTGAAACCAATTCAAGAGCATTAAAAATATCTGCATCACAGATAAACTACAATATCTCCTATGGATTTATTTAATTGCATGCAGATTTTTTTTTTTTTGCAGGTGGGGGGTGGGGGGGGGGGCACAGGACTTCCAAAAAGAAAGTGCGCTGGTGCAGATTTGTTGTAAAAAGTAAACCTATAATTTATGAACCTCCTTAAAATTGCCCTTTGGACTTTAGAATGCCTTGCCACCAAAAACTGGGCCTTTTGTCAATTTTTTGGGACTTTTTGAAAAGCTTCCACCAAAAAGTGGGCTTTTTGTCAATCACTTTTTGAACCTTTTATGAAAAAATAGCAAAAAGTGGACCTTTTTGGATTTTGGGCAGCATACCACCTCCCCCGCCCCCCAAAATGTCAACAATGCCTAGAAAAGTTGCTTTTGCCTTGTAAAAATACCATTATTTTTTTGCCATATTCTGCGATTCCTTTTTTTGATCGGCACCAAATCAACCTTCCTTTTACATGTTACTAACCAATCAAAGGTCGTGGGGAGTTTGATTGACAGCGACGTTAGATGCAAACTTGTGTTTTTATTTTGCTGTGAATCCCCCTCTCCAATCGGCACCAGAATCAACCCTCCTTTTATACACTACTAACCAATCAAGGGTCGTGGCAAGTTTGACTGACAGTGACGTCAGATGCAAACTAGTCTTATTCATTTTTTCTACATGCCATAAATAAACATACATCGGGCAGATATAGCAATTAATTAACTATGCTACTACTTAACTTATAATACACTAGCTACTTTTGGCCTGACATACATTTTTTTTCAATCAGCTCACATGAAATCCATTAAACATTTTTCTTACTTTTCCAATTAAGAGCATTCAATTTGATTTCTTTGTGATTAATACTAGAGAGTGAGCTAGTTGACTATCAACAAAAACTGGGTCTACAAAATGGTTACCATAGCAACCTGATGTCCTTAATGTTGTGATGCAGTAACTGATGTGGAAAATGTTCAATAATGCACAAATGGGCTTATTCCAGTTGAAATCCATACACCCCTGTAAGATATGACCTTAAACTTCAGGGAGTGTGAATTTCAAATGGGGTTACCTGAATGGGTGACTCCATTTGAAATCTACACTTCCTATGTGAATAAGGTCATGTTTTCTATAAGGGGTGTATGGATTTCAATTTGAATACCCCAAAGTATGTATTCCCTGTATACTCTTCTTATGTCTTTATTTGCTTGACTTCATATATCTGTCTCATCTCAAGTTGAGAGTAACACCATGTTAGATTTTGCAGTGCCAGATTCTTATCACATGTGTTTGTAAACACAGTGCATCGCCAGCGTATGGCCAAATCAGAATACTTTGGCCAAATCGCCCTTCTATGTGTGTGCATACGCCTCATGGGATTCGGTTATTGCATGTGACTCATATCTGCCACTATGAAATCCAACATGGCTTTATCTCAACTTGAGATGAGACACAGTATAGAACCTATTTCAAGAGAGTTCTCTATTCAAAATGAACATTTTCTTAATTCTACTAAATATTTGAAATCATTCTGAAACCTTGAATTGTCACTTTCCAAGTGAGTAATTTCAAAAACACAATTTGTCAATTTAGAATTCCAAGCACTAAAGCTTTATATGAACAACAACTAATTCAACCGCAATATCAAATATAAGAGGTCTGAGCTTTCCCCTCTAATATCTCCCTCCCTCCTCTACAAGCCCGCAGCCAGATTTTATTTGGGAGTGCAGCTGGCTAAAAAAGGGACCTCTAAATAATTTTTCCTTCAAAAAAAGGGCCAATTTCAATGTTTTTGACATTCACCTGAAAAAAATTCCAGCCAAATCACCAAATTTAATTCAATATTGTTACATCCAATTCCTGTTTGACCTCATTTCTTTCCATTACAGCACATTACCCACAGACTATACAGAAAACAATGTTTTCCACATGATCAATCCCACATATCTGGAAGTCATTATTGTCTTCCCTACAAGAATCCATTTAAAACATACTGTCAATTTAAGCAGGAAGGTATCTGGTACATTTATTTTCACACATTTTAAACACTTTAAGGGATGGGGTATGAATGTTTCGACAGTATTTATTGTGGGACATTAGAGCACATCAGACATATCGAATTGCATTCTGAATACGAAGAATGTCCTTCTGATATCAAATAATTTTGATTTTTTGAAATTGCAATGTAATACACATTTTATGGCAAATGATTAAAAATTTATATTTTTGATATTAAACAGTACTTGAAGTAAACTTTATAAATCTGATGATTTATACTTAAAGTGTATGTAGGTGGGATGAAAATTTGACCTTTCGTATTAAAGATATGGATTTTTTCCCCAAAACACCAAAAAAAAATTAGGTCTTTTTGGGAAAAAAATCCATATCTTCAATATGAAAGGTCAAAATTTTCAATTGATCGTCGGCTTTCCTCCCAGCTACATACACTTTAAGAATATATCAGTAGATTTATAAAATTTACTTCGAGGACTGTTATATATCAAAAATGTGAAAAATATCATATTTTAATAATTTGTCATAAAATTTCTATTATATCGTTAATTTCAAAAAATGAAAATTATTAGATATCAGAAAGACATTCTTCGTATTCAGAACGCAATTCGATATGTCTGATGTGCTCTCATGTCCCACAAAAAATACTGTCGAAATGCTCAAAACTCTCATTCCAGATCCCTTAAACTAGCATGAATAAATTTATCTCGCATCTGTATTACCCTTGAAAAACAATGTGTCAGTCTTATAATCATGTACAACATCTTCAGTACAATTTCATGTAAAGCATGCAAAATGTTACAAAAATATTATACTATGAATTTTCGATGTATGTATAGAGGAAGCACACATATTACAAACATTTAAAAAGGGGGATTTAAAGCACTATTCAGAGTGATTTCACTCATAGAAGTCTAGTAAGTATAGTGTCCAGCTGCAGGGGTGTGCTTAGATTAGATAACATCATTCCCTGGAAGCTGGGTCGGTGGGACGTGCCTCAAACAAGGGTTGCATTTTTAGCCCTTTTGGTATATCAATGACCCCTTTTTCTAGGCCAATTTTGGTATATGGATAGGTCATTTTTTCCTCAATTTTGGGGAAAATAGCCAAATTTTGCCTCTCTGTAGCCCAAATTTTCCAAAAATTTCACAAATTTTTGACAAAAAAGATATGTTTTACAAATTGACCTCGCCCTTGTGCTGTGATTTTGAAATTTTGCCTCACTATAGCCCAAATTTGCAAGAAATGTCCAAAAATTTTGGGAACAGTTATTAAGTTTGGCTGACAATTTTAACTTTTATGTATATTAATGGGTCCAAATTTCTTGACAAAATAATAATAATAATAATAAAGACATTTATAAAGCGCTAGTATGCAAGAAAGCCTCTTAGCGCTGTTATACAAATGACATATTGATGGGACCACTTTCTATTTCTCAGTGGCACACCCCTACCTACCCCTCCAGCATACATCTGAGCTGTATATGAAGTCCTACGACGTATATCCCATTCCTTGGACTTTTATCATTCTTCTTACTCACTCTTTATTTATTTCCTAACTAACCTCAAGCTATTTTTTTTTCAAGAACCTCTCGAGTTTAGAGAGGACAAGATTGTATTTCTACGAACCATTACGGCTAACTAGAACCATATGGCTTCATTTTACCGATAGAAAAAACAAAAACAATAACACTATGCTTATCAGAGCAACTTGACATTAACTCTCTCCATGCAGGTGTCAACTGCAGATGACAAGTTTCAAATTTTGTTTTAAATTAAAAATTCAAATATTTCAGAAATGTACATTTTCATGACCATCTTTGGAAGCAGCATGAAAAAATGAATTAAGGTTGGTCTGAACCCTGGAATTATGGAAACTATCGGGCCTCACAACTGCTAAATTGTTGGTGTAAAGTATATAAAAGTATACATATTTAGAATGGCAAAGACTTCATAAGTTCATATGTGAGGTCAAATTTGGGCCAAAATGCTCATTTAGGTCTTTTTGACGGTTTTTGGCCCACTTTTTTTTTAGTGCAACGTAAAAAAAAAAAATTCATGGGCCAATTTTTTTTTTATATTAATTTTTAAAAACTAGACAAAAATATCTAGGGACTGTTTTTTTATTTTTTGAATTTTGACCAACTTCACCAAAAATATTTGAAATTTGGGTAGAAAAGCTGGCTTTTTATGATTTTTTGAAAATTCAGCATTTTTTGACCATTTTTGGTGAAGTTGGTGAAATTCAAAAAAAAAAAAAAAGGTCCCTAGATATTTTTGTCTAGTTTTTAAAATTAATAAAAAAAAATTGGCCCAAGAATTTATTTTTTTACGTTGCAAAAAAAAAGTGGGCCAAAAACCATTTTTAGATTTGGGGCCAAAATGAGCATTTTGGCCCAAATTTGACCTCACAGATGAACTTATCAAGTCTTTGCCATTCTAAATATGTATACTTTTATATACTTTAGACCAACAATTTAGCAGTTATGAGGTCCGAAAGTTTCCATAATTCCAGGGTTCAGACCAACCTTAAAATGCGTAAAAACAAGTCTAGTGTTGGTTCAGTGGTTCTTAAGATAGCTCTTGATATTTTGAGAAAATATCTCAAACCTTACCACTTTTTATGTTGAAGCTTTGGCCTATTCAAAAATTCATGGCCTTCTAGTTTGAGAGTGGTGGATGGCTAATTTATGCGTGCCTTTTTATTTAAATTTAAAACAAAAGAAATAAATGAAAACTGAAACAAAAGAACTGAAAAATAATATAAAAGTTGTGAAAAGTACAGAGAAGAAAAAAACTAAAATAAAAACTTACTGCTTGACTGAACAAAATGTGTTGTCTCTTTGTTGCACTTGTTGGAATCTTTTCGCCTTGAATAGGCCAGTTTAATTTGTCACTTTTAAAACTGGACCTTTTGGCGCAGTATACCAATGCCATTACCATCATGTGTGGACCGAGGTATTTCTAGCTTACTTACACAAGATTGTATGGAAATTGTTTAAGAGGGAGTAAGGAGGGTGTTTATTTAATTTGATTTTTCAAAAAGACCGCAGAGGTATTTATTAGAGGAGGGGCATTTCTTAGAGAGGTATTATGCATTTTTGGGTCTTTTTGAATCTTTTCACTTTCAAGACATGGGCCTTTTGTAAATTTTCCTTCCACATCAGGACCCTTTTGACACATTTTAACACTTAATTCATTTACAAAAAAAGTAGAAATTTTGTGATTTTGAGTTGATTCGTCAAACTCCCACGCACCTAGCTATGGGCCTGGCTGTCGGCACATCATTTTGTAAAATCTTTCCACTGTTCATTTGAGAGTTTGGCCTTTATTGTGACCTAAATTACCTGAGTTATTCTGTCTTTTCTTAAACCCAATTTGCTTTTGCTTTAACTGTTATTGGATATTGTCTGGTGAGAACAACTTAGGTATGAAAATGGATTGATTTACACTGGAGAAGACATCCTATCCCATAATGCATTTCTTCCATTTTAATTTTAAATTTCTGTACTAATTTGCTATCTAGTGCAACATAGTGACAAAAAGTACCTCAGTACAATAGAGCATATCCAGATCTTGCAAAAATTATTTCTTGACTATTGATCCACATATAGTCTATTACTCTATTCTCAACATGAAAACATATAGGCAACCTGAACAAAGTAATAAGAGTATCATTTGCTGTAACGAGGTGATGCATTATGTTGCAAAGGATTCTGGGAATGGTAAGATATCTTATCTGGGTTTACACTTGACCTGATGGTATAGAGTTTGCTGCCTCTTTCTATATGGCAAGTGTCTTCTTCATTCAGTGACGGCAACATATTTTTTGTCCCGGAGGTAGGAAGTGGGAGCCAAAGTGATTTTGAGGAAGAAAAAAAACAACAGTATTTGCCTAATATTTGATGATGGGGAGTTTTTTGGTTGTTGTTGTTGTTTTTAATAGGGAATTACTCCATTCATGTTGACATGGCATTATATAGTTAACCCTAATAATGTAAGCAACATGATCGTTTCTCTATTGCTCTGATCGACATATGCTCTGCTAATGAGCATCATATGCCCATGGCTTTGTGTTCCCTTCAAGAATGCCGCTCTTCGCCGAATGAAGCTTTGACGCATAATCTGCCAATTTAACCGGTCTGCTGTTATGCTTGAATCAGCCAAACAGAATCCCATTTCTCTGTTAACATGTACGCTCACCACAGGCACGAGAGTGCCATTCTTCTGTGGAATTAGTGTAGGACACTCCACCGGGCTATTCCAGTTGAAATCCATAGACCCCCTATGGAAGACATCTTAATCTCCCAGTCCCACACATGGGGTATAGATTTCAAATTGACCTTTTCGGTAAATCCCATAAGCCTTTGCGAGTACACCTGAGATGCCGTCATTTGACGTCATGCCCTCTTGCAATGCGCAATAACAATGTTCGCTAAACAATGTGTGCATCGGCGAAAATCGGTGTGAGGTCAAATGACGACATCTCAGGTGTACTCGCAGAGGCTTATGGGATTTACCAAAAAGGTCAATGGAGTCACCTGTTGAGGCAACTCCATTTGAAATTTATCCTCCCTGTGCGAGAGATTAAGGTCATGTCTTCCATAGGGGGTGTATGGATTTCAACTCAAATAGCCCATTTAGTATGATATTTAAGCTTACCTGAGTCTCATAGGTGAAAATATTGGAATGAAAACAGATCCAGTTCTGTGAGACAAACATCCTCCCATGAAGAAGTATCTCTCTACACAAGGCACATGAATAAGCTGAAAAAACACAAAAAGAAAATATAACTAAATTTAAGTAAATTTGCATGGGGAAAATGCCACCCCCCATCAGAATCTTTCCCCAAGATGTCCCCAGTAAAAACACAAATGGGTGACATGGGGATGCGGGAGGTGTGTCATGGGAGAAATGCCCCCTGCCAGACTCTTTCCCCCAGATTCCCTCAGTAGAAACACAAAATTATGAAAATGTCCCATTTTTGCGGCAATTATGTGCAAAATTTGTTGATTGTTGCACCCCCCATTCTCTTTCCCCACGCCCTTCCTGAAAACTTGTTTCTGTTGCCACCACTGAACCTGGTAACCAAGGGAGGACAATGCCAGTGCATTGATTGGTCACCCCAGGTTAAGTAAGAAATATAAATAAATAAATATATACATATGAGCCAAGCAAAACCCTTTTTTTTTTTCTCCTGGCCTAATTTTTTTTCCAAACCAGGCTAAGCAAATGGAACAATAGACAAAAATATGAATCAAATACTGGACTCACCACGATTTTTCAGTAAGCGTTGCGACCCGTTCACGGGTCTTCATCAGACGCGCAGAGACTTGACTGATGGTTTGGTCACATGATGGTAATCTCGCAGTCTGATGAAGACCCGTGAACGGGTCGCAACGTTACTGAAAAAAAATCGTTGGTGAGTCCAGTATTTGATTCATATTTTGTCTATTTTATACTACTGGATGACTCAAAACATTCATAATCTTCAAATGGAACAATAATCTGCTGACCATCCACAATGTGAATCTGGGTCATTTTATTATCTACAGTGCTAGTGTTGTCCAGAATCCTCATGCCAACATGCTGACCACAGCTTTTGACTGTGATCTGAAATAGTAGCCCATTATTATCCCCAGACAGAAATAAAACGAATCACGCCATTGGCCAAAGCTAGTTACCCGGGAAAAACCTGACCTTTGACCCGGCCTGAAACTTTCTTTCTGCAGGTGATAAATTGAGTTTCACCGCGATATACGCAATGAAACTGTATTGTAAGGCTTCCAAATAAAAAGCACCTAAAATCAGGGCCCTAACAAGCGGAATTGCCGGAGAGGCCATGGCTACCCCCTTTTTGAGAAATTTGTTATGTTTTTCTTTAAATCTTTATTTAAATTTGGGGGATATATTTGCATTTTGGCCACCCCACAATTTTGATGGCCGCAAGCTCAAAAAATTTAAAGGGTCCAATTGGTTTTTTTTAGACCCTTTAATCCCTGCAAAACCCAAATATAAGGGGTCAAATGAGAATTTTAAGGGGTCCAAAAATTGTCAAATACTGATTTCGAGTCCACAAAATATCTTGCCAACACAAGATCAATGTTATTGTGTTGTTATTGTATATATACTAACCGGTTATTTTCATGACTTTGGAATACTCTATTCAGAAGATTTCTTGGGTTTTCTGTGTTAAAATGTGTTCCTTTTTTTGTATCGACAATGATATGAGCAACTCAGCAAAGCATTTACATAATTTAAGCTTCAGTAGTGCATCATAAAATTTAAGGGTCCATGCAGTATGTCATCCAAGCGACGTAATTATCCTATACAAAATGAATGCCAACCAAAATTCAGAAAATTTCAGGATTTTTATGTGTGTATTTAAGGTTATTTGCAAAAAAAGTTCTGACTGACCGACCCTACTTGAAAGGTCCATCTGCCCGTAGAACAGGGTATTTTTACATCACCTAAACATGGTATTTGAGAACAGACAATTGAAGCACATTTGTAACCTTAAAATACTATACATCTGCATGGTAAAATTAACCACTGCCTTATTTGCAGAACCCCAGAGTAAAAACACATTAGGGCAAAAATCAATTCACAACATAGCACATTTCTGCGGAATTTAATGATCGGTTACCATGACAACCATTGGGAGGTGACCATCTTTCACATCAATCTGTCTGTGATTAAATGTTGTGTCATAGAGCTTTGGCTTATGCAATTCTGGTCTACTTAAAGCTATGTTGATGTACTATTTATTGCCTTTTACTAAGAGAAAAATAAATTAAACAAGTAATGTCTTTAATAATGATAATGCCGTGGATGAAGTTCATGTTTCATAATTTTACATTGACAAGTACTTGGAATGCTAGTAATTTTGTGTGTGTGGCACATGCACAACTAACCTGGCAGGAAGAAATTCTCAAGAAATGTTCATGTTGAAAGCTAAATTGAAAAATGTATGCTAAATAGGTCTAAGTTTAATTCATAATTGTAACAAAGTGATCAATGGAAATCACATCCACACAGAGTTTCACAACAATCCAACAATCTATATTCAGACCTGACTCTGATCCTGACTCCACATCGCAGCGCGATGCGATGCTATAAAAACTGTAATCTGAGCCAGGTTTTTACGAGCTCAGCGGTGAAAATTCTCATCACGCGGTGGAAATTTCGAATTTTTTTTCTAACTTTTTCGAATCGCGCGGCAATATCGCAGCCGTGCACGCTGCCGATTAGCTGCTGGAAAATCAAGGTCGGTAGAATGACCTTAAAAGGAGATGCAGACCCCACATGCTTTTAAAACATCGCAACATCGCACGATGAAACTAAAATGTACATTTTAATTTCATCGCATCGCAGCATCGCACGGCATCGCATTGCGATGCGAAGTGGCGTCAGGATTGGGCTTAAGAATGTTTGCTGCCCAAGGGTGATCATAACCAATTCACGACAATTCAAATATCAGTAACTGTTAACTTTGATTTGACCTTGATGGTTTTGATGCTTAATTGTGATTACATTTTATGACAAGACTTTGAACATTCTGACAACCCAACAATAAAAATACTTCCTTTTGTTTGGCAATATTTCAAAATTAATATTTCCAACTTCCGTCTGATTTTGCTTGATCACATCACATCACAAATTTCTTCATCCATTGACCACTTTATTCTGTTATTCGCTGGCCAAGTGATGTAATAATCAGATTAACTACCATAGCAATAGGTGAAAACAATTTTTGATTATACCGTGCTGCACTAGTACGGTTCACACGCTACCTCTGCATTGAGCGATATCATGCTGATCACTCGCACCTGTAAGATTAGTATCTTTGAAAAGACCAGTATTGTATTCAATCTATGATTGCAAACATACACAGGTGATGAGTGCAAGCTGCTTGTAGTGCAGCGCGATATGTTCAAAATGGTTTTCACCTATTTGCTATGGTAGTTAATCCAATTTATTATGTCACTTCACCAGCAAATTTAGCTTTACAAAATGGCCTTTGTCTTTTAAGACAAAAAGTATCTGAACACTTAAAAGTGGTCAGATACTTTTTGTGTGCAGTAAATTTTATAATAACCACTTAGCTATTACCTTTTATATATTGCCATAATGCAGTAGTGCACTATACCCTATGTTTTTGCTTAATTTTCAATAATGACTTTCCTGTTATTCGTTAAAGGTTATTATTGAATCTGCAGTGCTATTATAACTACTGCAGGCTATATAATGTTGTGATTGTAGTGATGTGCCCTTTAAATCAATTATAGTTGGCTCTGGAGCTCACTGTAGCTAGAGCTTGGGCACTATGACAAACATATATAATAGTCGTGTTCACATTTTGTGTTACCCCCGGCATAAACTTACACTAACGTTGATAAAAATTCTGCAAATATTTTCACACACCTAGCCTACTCCTAGCACTACACCGACCAGTTCCACCAAGCATTCACTTCTGGTCGGCGTAAACATCGGCTAGTCAACTTCCGGTGTTTCTGTGACCTTTTTCAACCACGCAATATGTAATGTCTTAGTTCCAACCAACAAAAGGTCAAACTTAAACCGGGTGCCAGGAGTAGCAGCGTTCACATTGCAACTTACGCCTGGCGGAGGTTACACCCAGCTTGCTACTCCTGACTTTTGTTAGGAGTAAATCGTCAGACGTATGCCTGGCGGAACTTACACTGACCATCGTTCACATTACCACTACTCCTAGCAACTTGCGCCGATCAAGTTCCGCCGGGCGTACGTCCGACATTGTGAACACAACTATAGTATAGTGACCCGCTCTCTCTTATACAAGACCATTAGCAGGGATAGCTGGTGAAAACAAAAACCTGAAAAGGTACGGCAATGAAATGAGCAAAAACAATGCTTGATTGAGGCACAATCTTTTTAGCAAAAATGAGGGATCGAGGGTATTCCCCCCTTATGGTATCACCCCCTTAAATTGGAATTAGTGTAGGACACTCCACTGGGCTATTCCAGTTGAAATCCATAGACCCCCTATGGAAGACATCTTAATCTCCCAGTCCCACACATGGGGTATAGATTTCAAATTTCAGGTTTTTTCAGGCAATTTTCAACTAGAAAGCCAATAAAGACCCTTGATTTTGACCGTTCTCAGCTCCGAAAGACCCTGTTTTACCGGTGCACTGTCAGCGCCAAAGACCCACTACCTCGAAATTCCAGGGGAGCATACCCACCAATTAATGTTGTGCCCTCCACCCCACCTGGGTGGGCAGGTAACTGTATAACAGGATTTCTCAATTAATTATATTTACTCATGGGCCATGGAGGGTCAAACACATTTAATCGCATTGTGCAGCTTTGGAATCAGCTGCCTTTGTCTACAAGGACAGCCGGTTCCTTTGCTTCCTTCAAATCCGGGGTGGTTGAATTTTTGAATTCTCATTTTTCTCAAAATTTTTGTTCTTTGAAAACATGCTCTTACTGCAAATGCTCAAATTGCAGGCTTATTTAATTTGGGATGGGGCTGTGATGTTGTTTTCAAAAATCGAAAGGTGGGATGGTCCTAGAGGTGATTTTGCACCTGTTTGTCCCATTCTTTTCGCTGGCATTTTATTCTATTTACCTTGTCTTGATTAGTATTTGCAATATTTATATATAATATATTTGTATATGAGCCAGTGATGAAGCATAATAAATAAATAAAATAAATAAATAAATTTAAAATATCTGTGTGTGGGGGCCAAATGCTGGGCAAATGAAGAACCATCCAACACAAGAACATTTGAACATGAAATATCAATGGAAAGTCATCTCCCGTATTCATTAATAATGTGAAACAAAAGCCTCTTCCCTTGTTTCACAAAATACACCCTGTTTTGAATTAATTTTTTGAACTTATCTGTGCGACCCAAATTTTACAGGATTTAGGGTCAGTCGCTGAGGGCAACACAACAAAAAAAATTTGGTCTAATGTACACTGTACAGCATGATCAAAAGGCAAAAAGGGCATTAGATAAAGAGAAATTAAGAAATAAAAATAAAATATGACTGAATTTTTTTTCATTGCTACAACAAGAAATCATGAAACAAGAAGTCAAAAATCACAAAATATTACTGCATTAAGGGCTGGGGTATGAACGTTTGGACAGTATTTATTGTGAAACATTAGAGCACATCAGACATATCGAATTGCATTCTGAATACGAAGAATGTCATTCTGATATCAAATAATTTTGATTTTTGAAATTCGCAATTTAATACACATTTTATGGCAAATCATTAAAAATTGATATTTTTGATATTTAACAGTACTTGAAGTAAACTTTATATATCTGATGATTTATACTTAAAGTGTATGTAGGTGGGATGAAAAGCCGACGATCAGTTGAAAATTTTGACCTTTTCGTATTGAAGATATGGATTTTTTTCCCAAAACACCAAAAAAATTAGGTCTTTTTGGGAAAAAATCCATATCTTCAATATGAAAGGTCAAATTTTCAATTGACCGTCGGCTTTTCCTCCCTGCTACATACACTTTAAGAATATGTCATTAGATTTATATAATTTACTTCGAGGACTGTTATATATCAAAAATGTGAAAAATATCAAATTTTTATAATTTGTCATAAAATTTGTATTATATTGTGATTTTCAAAAATGAAAATTATTTGATATCAGAAAGACATGCTTCAGTATTCAGAATGCAATTCGATAGGTCTGAGGTGCTCTCATGTCCCACAAAAATACTGCAAACGCATAATAAATGCTCATTTTAGATCCCTTAACTGCTACAAATATTTTACATTCCGACTAAAATTTGTTTGACTTCGCTGTCAAATTTGTCTCTAAATAGTTGAGATACAACCTCTAAGGTCATTCACAATCAATTATTCTCTCTGTAAGATGCTTGCAGATGATACAAACCTGTACCATATTTCACCTTGCTGCGAAGATTATACACAAAGACGATTAGGCAAAAAAACTGTTGTGATGCCCTTAAGGGGGTACTACACCCCTGGCCAATTTTGTGCCTATTTTTGCATTTTTCTCGGAATTTATAGCACATTGGTGACAAGTAAGATATGTATATTATAGGGGCAAGGACTGCAACTACTGCACTGAAAATTCAGCAACTCAAGGCAAGTAGTTATTGATTTATTGATCAAATATTGGTTTTCCCTCATTTTTGACTGTAACTCCACAACTGTTGTCTGTGTTGAAATAAAATTTCCAGTGCAGTAGTTGTAGTCCTTGCCCTATAATATACATATCTTAATTGTCATCAATGCTCTATAAATTTTGAGAAAAATGCAAAAATAGGCACAAAATTGGGTAGGGGTGTAGTACCCCCTTAAATGGGGAAAATCAGGTTGGCCAGTCAGTCGGTCAATTTATTTTAAACCCACGCTTTTTTAAAAATCCAAAAATATCAAATAATGCTTCCTTTCATGGGGGGACATAATATCAATTTTAACTACTGGATAATTGTTAGATAGTCAATTTAAGACTTGTATTTAAATAAAACACTAATTTTTAAGTGGAAAAGATTGAGATTTTGAACATATCTGTAAAAATCAACATTCAGTATTTAGGGTTGGTCACTGAGGGCAACACAATTCCTTTTTGGCCTTATACACAATCATGATATATGGGATGACCTGAGTCAATCGCATAAATTGTTTCCATATTCTAACATATATCTGATAATTTGTGTATCAACTGACTCTCCTGTGGCACATTGAGATGATGGTACGTCCAGGTACAATTCAATTAGGTGATGTCAAAAAATATTTTAAGGCAACCCCCTCCCCCAAATTACAAAAATTTCCACTTTTCCTGGAAATTTTATGCTAAATTTGTCAATTTCCCCCTTGACATTCCCTTTGCGACCATCACCATGATTTTTGTAAACATATCATCATATATGGTATATATGTAGCTTAGGGGTACTACACCCTGTCCAATTTGTGCCTATTTTTGCATTTTTCTCAAAATTATAGAGCATTGGTGACAAGTAAGATATGTACGGGTATATTATAGGGGCAAGGACTACAACTACTGCACTGGAAATTTTATTTCAGCACAGACAACAGTTGTGGAGTTACAGTCAAAAACGAGGGAAAACCAATATTTGATCAATAAATCAATAACTACTTGCCTTGAATTGCTGAATTTTCAGTGCAGTAGTTGCAGTCCTTGCCCTATAATATACATATCTTACTTGTCACCAATGTGCTATAAATTCCGAGAAAAATGCAAAAATAGGCACAAAATTGGCCAGGGGTGTAGTACCCCCTTAAGGGCATCACAACAGTTTTTTTGCCTAATCGTCTTTGTGTATAATCTTCGCAGCAAGGTGAAATATGGTACAGGTTTGTATCATCTGCAAGCATCTTGCTGAATTTTCAGTGCAGTATTTGTAGTCCTTGCCACTATAATATACATATCTTACTTGTCACCAATGCGCTATAATTTTTGAGAAAAACGCAAAAATAAGCATAAAATTGGCTAGGGGTGTAGTACCCCCTTAAGGAATATTTTCCTGTCAGGAACAAAGCAGAATTAATTGATCTCATATTAGTGTAAACAAAAGCAAATGAGAACAAATAAGTGACAGTCATCACCAAATTATGGCCTACATGTATATTCACTACAGAAAACACACAAGTGTTTCTTAGGGACCTTTTTGTTTAAACAACCGACTACTGCCTTGTTATCCCGGGTAAGCAAAGAGAGAATTGGACTTTCTCCGAATTGCCGCAAGCGTCATAACCATGATAACACAGATTACTTGGAATTGAATCCCCAAAGAAGCCGTACAAGGAACGAATATTCCTAATAAGCCGTATACTACAAATAAACTTTGCCGGAACACCTGCTGAACAGATCAATTAACAAAACGTGGATTGGATGTCTTACAAAATAACTGGGATCGATATGTTTTTCTGCTTTGGAATAACACTATGCCTAGTTAGCGGAGAATTAGTTTTGGATTATTCACCATAAATTGTGTATATTATACATGCGCGTTTTTTGTCATAAGCAAGACAAACTAAGAAAATATTATAATTATCCAAAGTCAAATTTATTCTCCAACTTAAAATGGGGAATGTGATGAAAATTGGGATATTCCATTTAAAATCCATACTACCCGGTATCCGTGGAAGATTTTGGAAATAACTTCCACAGAGGGAGTATGAATTTCAAATGGAATTAACCCTCCCTCAGGGGATGATTCAGGTTGAATCTTTCTCAGAGGGTGTATGAAATTCAAATGGAGCTGCCTAATTTGCTCATTCCATTTGAAATTCATACTCCCCGTGTGGCATATATTTCCAAAATCTTCCACAGGAGTAGTGTGGACTTTAAATGGAATAGCCCAATGAATACTTTCATCTATGGTGATACACCACAACTGCAACTGAGGCTCAATCTTTTGTGTCAACAAGTTCACTGAAATAAGTTCTGTGACCAACTCTGACAAAACCAGGAACAAGTTGCATTTTTAACATTTTATGATTTGAATAGATAGACAATATGCTTTAAAATGATACCAAAATTATAAACATAGCATCAATACTTTTCAAGATATGGATAATTTTGTAAATGATACCTTGATATTTTGCCAAATTGCTATTCTGAGTAATGGACCAATTAGTTTCCTGCCTTACACAGCATTGAACAGGGATTTTCATAGTTCAACTGTTATTTAAAGATTCAAGAAACCTCTTTTAAATAAGTACTTTCAAGGATTTGAAAGTCCACTTAGTCCCACAGTCAAATACCATGAAATTAAGAATTCCAAAATTTCATATTTGTTCCGGGTATTGTTGGAGCTCACATATACGGCCCATTGTCATAGCTTTCTTTTGCTGAAAACTCTATCACAGTTGGACTTACAGTTATGGAAATTGCAGTGACGCTCAATACAATACGACTCAGCTTGATCATCACATATAATTTTATCTATAAGCATATGCTTCTATAAAACGAGGATTTTTTTTAGATGAAAGAGACGAAAGGCACCTTACACAAAAACATTATTTGGAGTTTGAGCTACTATATTACTGATACAGGTGGCTGTACAAACAGGTAAGCCTACTAATATAAGACCAAGCTATTGTAATGGTTTTGTGGAGGGTATCTGCCTTTCGTCTCTTTCGTCTAAATAAAACCCTCGTTTAGAGGTACATTATGCTTGCAGATACATTTTTGAGGTATTATCAGTTTCTGGATCTGAACTTTTCACATGTAGGCCCTATACCATTACATCCCGTGCTTTCCTCAAATATGTCAACAAGAAATGTCTTTAAAAAAGACAATGCCATGGATGAAGTTCATGTTTCATAATTTTACATTGACAAGTACTTGGAAAAATGCTAGTAATTTTTTGTCTGTGGCACATCCACATGCACAACTAACCGGGTGGGAAATATCGAAATATCGTTACCACCAATGACATATAATAGAAGGCTATCAACGGGGTCGTCGACCTGATTAAGTTATAAAGAGACTACACAAGGACAGACAAATTACTGTGGTCTACTTACTATTAACGACCACCTCATCTTCTGGCACTTCAGGGAAGAGTTTGTGAAACTGTTTGTTGCGACTGTCGTGACTGATTTCCTGTAGAGACAGATAGACACAGAGAGATAACAATTAACACGGTTAGAAATTAGTTGGCCTACAAGGTAAAAAGTCAGCTATTTATGGAACAAAAACCACTATAAAAATAAAAGGCACTGGTCAGGGAAGTAGCCAGCTTTCTTGGTCGGGTCGGGGGGGCAAAATAAAATGTGTAACTGTTTTTGGTGGGGGCAAAGACAAAAATAATGCTCGGTTGCATCATTTTAGTTGGTAAATGGGCTCCTTCCTCTTTTATTTTTCTTTGCCTTCCTGATTTTCTCTTTTTTTTTTGGATTGTGGGGGGCACTTTTATTTTTCATTTTTATTTGAGGAGGGGGGACTCTGGATTTTATCCATCATAAAGTAGGATAATCCTGGAGGAAAAAGCTGGTTACTGTCAACACCATGTTGACAGTAACTAAACATGGGGGCATCAGTGGGGAATTATACACATTATTATGTTTTGATGAATCCAAGTGTGTGAAAATATTGGATCCAAAACATAATAATGATAAAATTGGATGCTTTACACCCAATATTTATTGGTCTCGCTATGAGTTTTAAAATATTAGACTTTAAAATATTGGACTCGACTACGTCTCGTCCAATATTTTAAAACTCATAGCTCGACCAATAAATATGGGCTCAATCAATCCAATTTTATATCAATGCATGGTCATATAGATGAGTTGATTTCTGATGTCATTGCCTGGCAGTATGTGCACGCATCATCACAATTTCCATTGTTTTTTGCCTGGCAGTATGCCCGCGCATAATATTTTGTTCATGACCTGTGCTTTTAAACCTCCCGCCACATCTCAATAAGGCTATTGATCAGTGTAGTGGTTGTATGCAGTTCGCTCAAGCATATCTATATACCAGTCCCTTGCATTTGTTGATAAACATTAAGGTCAGCTCATCTATACCAGCTGCAGATAACCTTTCCCCTGTAATTATGCAAATGATTAATGCATTGTCAAGCATTTCTCTGGTATTTTATCACAATAAAAAACACCTTCAACAGCAATTTTCCAATTTGCTTCTCACCTGAAATAATACCATAATGAGCAATAGAAAAACAATAGAGATAACAATTAAGAGTGGTCACAGTTAACCTGTAATGGAAAAGTGGGTTAAAAGTCACAGCTCTATTAAAGGTTAATTGCTAAGAATATTGTCAGAAGTATACTTGACAGGTTGAAAATATTCAAGGGAAAATACATATATACGAGGGGGTATCAAAAAGTTTTAGAAATCGCCCAGAAGTGAAAGAGCTATATCAATGAAATTTTGTCAGTGCAATCACTGGTCCTTATTTACATTGTGGTCTAAAAATGGTCTCATAGGTATGTTTACTTTTTTTACAGGTGGCACTAGATGCCAATAACCTGCTGCCCCAGTTACTGAGCATAAACTGCAAGATTGAGAAAATTGAGGCAAGCAGCATTATTAAGATCCTGCTTTTGAAGGGTTGCAGTGCCTAGAAAATTAATGATGAAATGAAAGTTATCTTCGGTGGTGATTGTGATATGTCACTGTCGCTTTTTGGAAAAGGAATGTTTATTTCATCACAGATTTTCTGGGCACTGTAACCCTTAAAATGGAACTTAATCATGCTGCATGCCTCCTTTTTCTCCATTTTGCTGGTTATGGTTACATAGGCAGGTAGTGACATCTAGGTCCTGTAAAAAAAGTAAACACACTTATGAGACCATTTTTGCACCATAGTGTACATAAGGACCAGTGATTGCACTGACAAAATTTCATTGATATAGCTTATTCACTTCTGGGCGATTTCTAAAACTTTTTGATACCCCCTCGTATATATACGTAGCAGTGATCCATTTTATTCTCTTAAAATAAAACCTGGCCATTATTATGAAATGAAAAACCCTTACACTGGGAAAAATTCTCTGGGAGATCATTCATAATAACTTAGTATTTCTAGATGCTGACAAGAAAACATGCCTTAGATGATGAAAAAATAAACCTTGTTTTAAAATTTAAAAATTTCTAAATTTGTTTGAGCTAAATTCATATAAAATCAGCTCTTTTTGGGGCCAAAATTGATTGATTTTGACTGAAAAGTTTTGAAAAAAAAAAATCAGAACAATTTCAAAATATATTTGCAAAAATATTATTAAATTCCTCCCAAATTTTCAAGCTGTTGGTGATATTTTCATCGCCTTATCTCAGATAATATGTTTTGCTGTATATGTATTAGGTCATCCATCATCATGAAGCCCCACAAAACATGCAGAAATACAGAAAAGATGAATAGTCCAAACACCTACTATACTGTCTGTTTCATGCTCTGGGGGTCACTTGTTTTTCAACATAATATTATCATCATTCCCATACAAAAACAAAGGAGAAAGGGTAATTTATATCATGATCAGTCCAAAACCCTGCCTATGTCAGTTTCAAGCTCTGGGGGTCACTTGTTTTTCAACATAATATTTATATCATCATTCCCATATAAAAACAAAAGGAGAAAGGGTAATTTATATCATGATCAGTCCAAAACCCTGCCTATGCACTGCAAATTTGGCTAACAAAAAATGTTGTGTTACCCTCAGCGACCAACTTCTGAAAAATTGGTCGCAATTTATTGATTTACAGACGTTAAAAAATTGATGTTTTTCACTTAATATTGAATGTCCTTATGGAAGAAGCATGATCTTATATTTGTGGGGATTTTTAAAACTGAAGGTTAAAAAAAAAAGGGAAAAAAAGCAATTGACCAAAGCTTCCCATTTGAGGGCAACAGCAAATTTTTAGAGCAAACATTCACTCAACTAGCAGGGACGGATTTAGGGGGGGGGCGCAGCCGGCGCGCGCCCTCTCTATTTTTTGACTAGCAAAGGGCGCCGGTAACTTAAAATACAAAAATTGTAAGAAATTTAAAAAAGGAACAAATTCGCCATGAACAGCAAACAATGGGCCAAAACCGTTGAGTTTTCGAGGGGTAACCCCTTTAACACATTTTTTTCAGTCATCGACCAAAAGGCGCCCCTTTATCAAAAATTCCTGGATCCGACCCTGACTAGGGTGCCTAATAGTAATATACATCATCATATTGTTTTAACAAAAGCAAGAGGTATAGGCCTATATTTGAATAGGGTGTCATTATTGCAATTACAATTTACATAGGCTACTTGTTTAAGGGTACACAAGGTATTGTTGGTCGAAGCAGCCCAAAAATTGATTTTCATTATGTAAATCAATATATTGAAAAATAACACTTTGATGTTTTGCAAAATTTATTCTACAAATCTTATATAGTGTGAGCCGGCATCCACTACTCAAAATATTCGACCTGTCTATCGCTCTATCACACGGTAGAGGATAGTAAAAACAAAAATTCCTATTGTTAATTCTATAAACCAACTGCAAACATGTTTATAAAAAAAGGCTAACAAAATCCTACACTGAACAGTCTCTTTGCTGGATTTAAGGGCTAAATAGTTCTTGTCATGTGGGGCAGGATTAGATAAAGGCATACAAACTAGGGTATGAGATATTAGGAATTATTTCCTAGCCTCTTAACCACACTGGTGGGCTACAATAGCTATTTAAGACACAGGATATGTAAGGGATAAACTGTGCATATGAGATGTGGGGGAAAGTGGCCTCATTTCACTGCTGTGAAAAATATGACACCTGGCAGCTATCATTGCAGATGAGTGCACTACTATTAATCCTGGATATACAGATATGACAAGACTACATGTCAGGATATATGCATGATTAATAAATCAGGATACTGTGTTGTCTAAACAGGATAACATGAACTTCTATAATCATCACTGCAGTTCAATTGGTTTATGATGGACCAAATGGATAATGAATTTCCTGGACAGACTAAACAAACATGGTACATGTACAGATAATCCAGTTTGAACCAGACTAAACCAACATGGTACATGTACAGATAATCCAGTTTGAACCACTTGATCAAAGTCAACTTGACTTCAAGTTCAACTGAACAATTTCCATATTTCAGTGCCAAAGCAGTTTTCAGTGGTATGATCAGGCCCATACACAGGATCTACTTTGGAGGTGTGGATTTTTTGTAAAAAGTGGACCAACCCCCCCAAAAAAAAAATTGCCCTTTTTTAGATTTGTTGAAAACCTTGTCACAAAGAGTGGATATTTTGTCAATTTTTCTCTTACTTTTGTTATCTTATATCACTTATAGTTAAAAAAATTTAAATTTTAAATATGTACAAAAATATTGTTGTAATTATCAATTGTACCTGTTTAAATTAAGCCGAAAAAAAACCCTGTTTTGGTTCTCATCCCGCCTCAATTTCAGGAATTTAAAATTCAACATATTTAAGTCTTTGGAAAGCTTTAGGAAAACTTTACACAGTAAAACCTCATTATAACGAAATCTGATACAAGAAAAACCCTGTTATAAAGAAGTATTTTTCCAGAACCAAGATACAAAATTCTTTTGTTATTTATTGTTTTTACAACCCTGATATAACAAAATTTGGATAAGAACTATGGTAATTTCTCTGTCCCTGACAACTTTGTTATAATGAGTTTCAACTGTACATATAAATAGGTTTATTACAGAACAAGGTCACTTCCTTTTTGTGGTACTGGAGGTTTATCCCTCAGAATCTCACATTTGAAAAAAGAAAAGAAAAGGGGCCTCTTCTTTCCTCGAGCACTATTGGAAAAGATCAAAAACTACTAATCATGCTAATCTACAGCCTTATTACAGAAATTTATAAAATCATAATTTACAGCCTACATTGGACACATGCGACTTTTTCCTACGCAAATGTAAACAAGGTAATACCCTTCAAATTCTGACTACATCATCTAATAATAGCTCCCCACACCGTATTTCCCTGTGCTATTTATAGCTATACATTACAAGCTTTCATTTACTAAAATCTCTGCCAGGCTAAATCTATATCCAAGCCAGCTTTACTTACGTACAAGCTAGCATCGTACGATATCACGCCATACATCACACCATAATATATTCTCAATAGTAGATAATGCTTTACTTCCCAACTAGGCAAACCCAATTTCTGTCATGATATTATTTTAGAAGTTCATAATCAGAGAATATATCTTACACTTCCCACAATGCATTTCTTCCATTTCAATTTCCTGTACTTTTTTATCGAGTGCAGCATGGGTTGATAGTGACAAAAAACACCTCAATGATCAGAGCACATCGAGATTTATTTCTTTACTATCGAACCATGTTTAGCAAGTCTATTCTCGAAAAATAAATACAAAGAGAACCTGCACAAAGTAAAGGGAGTGTCATTTTGTTGATGTAATGAGGAGTTGCGTCATGTTGCAAAGGATTCTGGGAAGGGTGAGATATCTTCTCTGGTTCACAATATTATAAAGCATGAAAATTCATGTGCAATAAAATTTCGCAAGTGGCATCATGGATTTGTGACAATTTCACAAATATTTCTTTTTCCTATAAGCCTGTTAATAAGGAAATGAATCAATATTGTGAAAATTACATAATACAATTTTTTATTTTTTATTTTAAACATTTTGTACCGCTAAAATATTGTGGTTTACAGTAGCGATAATTGTGTATTAACCTAGATAATAACCAGTAATTATGAAATTATAACAAAAATTGTGTTATCAGACGTTTGTCACACAGTTATGACACCAAAATTGTGCATTTCCAACTATATATAAGCACAGCATTTAACCCCATGGACACTACATGGGCGAATTTCAAAAAATCTATCTGATGTGCACTCAAGTCCCACAAAAATACTGTCGAAACGTTCATACCAGAGCCCTTAAACTTTGACTAAAATCGTAATTGGATTTTAAGTTACAGAACTAGAATTATTTATAGAATACAAAGAAATCTCATTGACTATGTTTCCATTTCCTCAACATAGGCCTATAGGCAAAACTATATTAGTTTCACTTTCAGTATAACATAGGCCTAAACTAGAATAAATATCACTTTCAGTATTTTTTTATTCAGAATTTTTTTAATTCATAAAATATCCAACTTGACTTTCAAATTAGAAATGATGTTGGCCCTGAAATAATAATAGGATCACTGCCAAAATGGTGCTCCCCTGAGTCATAATATTTTGTCATGTAATACCAATTCAAAAAAAAGAATAGTTTGTACCATCTACAACATTTTGTTACTTAGGAAACAGCAAAATAGGTCACAATCAATGACTGGGTCTTACCTCTAATTTTGTCAGCGCATCAGTGAAGGCCTTTGAGACAGAAGTGCCAATAGATTTGGATCTGTAAATGAAAATACGAGAAAAACAAAACTATCATAAAAATGCAATTTGACGACAAAATGAGACCATAGAAAACTGACTGATTCATTCACTGGACACTGCATCATCAGGCTGTATTAGGCTATTCCAGTTTAAATCCATATACCTCCTATGGAAGACATGACCTTAATCTCCCACACAGGGGGTGTAGATTTCAAATTGAGTCACCCATTTGATCAGGTAACTCCATTTGAAATTCTCACTCCCTGTGTAAAAGATTAAGGTCATGTCTTCCACAGCGGGTGCATGAAGTTTTTTATTGGGCTTCAGCACCCCAGTTTTCTGTAAAACAAACAGCCTATTTTGCACATATTGCAGTCACTCGATCAGCCCCTGGAGGACAGGTTTTTGGGTACCCCACCAACTTATTCCGTTTGCCACCATAAACCATATTTCTATACCGATGATCAAAATGTTCACATAATCTATACTGGCAATGTGCATTGGGAGTGCTTTTTATCTTGACCCAATAAGAACTGCTTATTATTAGGTAATCATATAAAGGTCAGTGAATTCATGAAAAATACTCCAATGTTCCTGTAGCAAGTATAGCCATCACATAATGATCCACTCATACAGGTGGCATGCCTGATGGCCATGTCACATCACACACCCGATGTTCATCAAACTTATTAGCTCTTGATCAGAGCCCTCGAAATGCTTGATGTCCGAAGGTCCTGTTTCCTAGACGAGCTTAAAAGGACAATGTCCAGCGTGGCCCAAGAAGCATAATACTGTCTAGGCAGGCCACCACAGGCACGTGAAGCGAACCTATAGTAGTAAACTGTTTGCTCATAAAGCAAGTGTAGAAGTGTGCCCACTCACCGAGCGTTAGCGAACACGGTCGCTCTTCGGACCAGTGTCAGAGCGGATATGTCATGCATAGTTTTTCTCTTCTATTAGGTGGTAAATTATTGGTAGGCTTTGGAGCAAAGCTAATCTGTTTCTACTGAGCACATTAACATGTAGCCGTATCTATATATTCTAAATCAAATTAAACTAAACGGTACCAGCAACCTGTCCTGAATAGAAACATACTAGTTGGCCGCTTGTATCTATTTGTATATAAATATCATACTTATGTACTACATATACGTCAGTATAGAGGGAAAGTGACTCTTTTCAGAAAATGTATGATAAAAAATACAATGCATTATTGTTATGAACTTATGGCCATTGCAAGCTATTACATTTCTTAGTAAAACAAAACAAAGTCAGTCAGTATCAGAGATGAATTTATAGTGAACAGTGAACGAGGGAAATTCCCGCTTAATTAGCATCATGAGATGTGAAAGTAATTGCATTATTATACTATTTAGATTAAATATAAGATTCTTGCGAATAAAACCAAAATTACCTCACTAGTTTCCAGTTTTGCTTTTTGTGGACGAAAAGCATCAGTCTTCAGTATACTGATTAATGATCATATCTTCCGACTGGATGAATCCCGACCAGAGAGGGCATACAATTGTCCCACAGAAAAGGATCATAAAAATTATATAAACATGATCAAGAGGTCTTTGTACAAGAGGAACCAACGTCATGATTGTTGTATTGCGGTACAGAATAAGAATTCACAATTTCTAATTTATCGACCCAAGAGCTAAGAGCAAAATCATATTTGTTGGAGTGGCGTTTCTTTTCCTTACTCTTTTTCTCAATTTCCTATTTCTTTCTGTTCTCTTCATATAGGTCAGCATGCATATAAGCTTTTAAGGCTTGGCTTAAGCATTTAGCTTGAGCCTGGTCACATCAGGAACCAAGTGTGTATCCACCCGGACTGGCCAGTTAAACAAATGAACAACAATGACAGGGACCAATATCATGTCATGTGTATCATCCTTTTGGGGATTTGCCATTTGGTCTAATACCATTTGGACTAATATCCATTCCGTCTACATCCATTTCGTCTAAACCCATTAAGTCTATATCCACTACGTCCAATAATCATTTTGTCTTTTAACCATTTGGTCCAATAACCATTTGGTCCGATAACCATTTAGTCTAATAACCAATAAGTCTAAAACCATTTAGTCTACCAACCATTTAGTCTAATACCCATTTGGTCTATAACCAATAGGTCTAATAGCCACTTGGTCTAATACTCATTTGGTCTACAAACCATTTAGTCTTACAAGCATTTAGTTTATTAATAAATAGACAAAATGGTATTAGACCAACTGGTTATTAGACCATATGAGTATTAGACTTAATGGTTATTAGACCAAACGGGTATTAGACCAAATAGTTATTAAAGAAATATTAGACCAAATGGTTATTAGACTATATGGTTAGTAGACATACTGGTTATTAGACCAAACAATAATAGACTAAATGGACATTAGACTATATGATTATTAGACTAAGTGGCAATTAGCCTGTCTGGTAATAGACCAATTGAATATAGACTAAACGGCAATTAGACGAAATGGTATTAGACCAAATGGCAATAGACCATCCTTTTCTGACCAACATACACCCTCTGTGGTCGGGATTTGTCCAGCCGAAAGAAAGGCAGATCATCAATCAAGATTCTGAAGATACTTTTTTGTTCATGAAAAGGTAAAGCGTCAAACTAGTGAGTATGGTTTGTTTTCAGGAATCTTCAAACCTGATGAATCTATTCAGTGACTGTTTTGTTTATTATTAATTTACTCCATATGCCCACCAGGTCCACCTGATGACTGAGAGGAGGATGTGCATCAAAGCATAGTCTACAGGGTGAAACCTAACAACCATAGAAAATAATTATGTAATAATTACATGATACTAATTTTACTATGCTTATAATTTTTGTCAAGTCATATACCCAGCAAACACAAAACATTATACAGAAAACAGAAAATGTTTGTATCACTGCAGGTTATAAGGGTAAAGCATTTCAATAATATTCAGAAAATATTTTTGAAAACTTCATGCAATACATTCTATAATGTTATTATTAAAGTGTCCATAAAATATTTTGCCAAAATGTTTGCCAAAATGACCTTTATATAACCCAATACCCAACATTTAAAGTTATTAAAACATTTCGACCATAATCAAAACACATTTATAATGTTTTTAAAACATTTTTGTGTTTGCTGGGTATCAGCATTAATCACTATAAGTTTATACTTTTATCCAAGTTTCTAAACTTGCAACTAAATTACAACATAGAAACCATAACCAAGTTACAAAACTTCAATTGAATCTACATTATGCATAGGGCTTTTAGCATCCATTTCTTCAATGAACAAGATAAAAGGGCAACAGAGTATATCAATGCATGGCCGGCCTAGCCTCTATACATGGCATTCAAATAACCACTTTGCTAAAATGTCTCTTGGTCATTTAGTGGACTTCAGCATTTCATCCATAACGACAGTCCTGCTATTTGAAAATCCAATTTGAAATGACCCTTTCGGATTTCCATTTACCGATCAATCGCTTTTTGTCATTAGCTAATAGATAGACATGATTACGTACTATGGCACCTGACTACTGCTGGTAACAATTATGTAACTTCCAGTATGTACATGCATAAGGGTTATATAATTTAAGGGTAGACAAGGTATTGTTGGTCGAAGCAACCAAAAAAACAATTAATTTTCATTATCTAGATCAGGCTTCCTCAAATAGATTTGTTGAAGCGCCACATGAAATAAAAAGAAAACTGCAAAGCGCCACTCAATGGCTGCAAAGTCGCCGGGGGAGTCAGAGGGGGTGTCCCCCCTGTGAATCTATTGATTTTTTGAAATTTGAGGTGCAAATGACGCCATTTGGTGCAACATTTTGTACTATTTTGGCCTGTCTTTACAAGGATAACATGGGAATCGCATTGTTTAATGTTGAAATATAGAATATTGGAGATATTTCTGCAAAGTTTGATCAAAGGGTTTGATTTTTTTTAAATCTAAACGGCGCCGCGTGCCACTCGGGAAGCCACGCGCCACATGTGAAGGCAAGGCCGCTATTTGCGGACCCCTGATCTAGATCAATATCTCAATATCTGAAAAATAAACCTTGATATTTTGCAAAAGTTCAGTCTACAAATCATATACTTTGAAAACTTACTTGATTAATTGTTGTAAATGAGTTATGTAAGTTTTACAACAGTGTTGTTGTTTCAGCCCTCTTAACAACATAACTCAAGAACCACAGGACCTAGAAAAGTATATCTGTGATATCTAAATTCTTCTACACACTCACTATGAAATTATCAATGCAATTTTTTCCCAAAGCTCACTACCATTCGCAAGATGCTGTGAACTACCAAAACGCAACAGTTTAAAATAGTTGCTAACCTTTAAGACCATCCTTAAATATATACCAAAACTGGTGTCATTTAGTGAATCAAATATCGGCACATTATATTCTCTCAAGACTCGAAAGACCGAGGTCATAACTGAAAAGTGCCGTGTTAAATATGTACCACTTCCGGCAATACCGTACTAAATTTGTCCTCAAGTGTTCAAAGTGCCTCAATATACATCTGTTTAGATCGCGAGTGATATCAATATGTGCATTCCTGATACGGCTGGACAATTTCTGACCCTATAGAATTTATACGCCGAAGAACCGACATTAGTTCCATAAACACGCTTATACTGTGGCTAAAATGCAGATGGTCTTTTTAGTGGGCAGAGAGACTATTGGCTGAAATACAGGTGGTGATCGGCATGATAGAGAGCTATGGCAAAACCGCTCAGCTGTATGGCACTTTCCATACACTCGAACACGAAGTGAATCGGGAAGTGAATTTCGCAGCTACCGTGATCACTGGTACGTGCTGTTCGATTTGCACACTGAGTGATCGGAGCCTACAAACATGGTGAATTAAAAAATTTCACAGCGACTCTCACCCATTAATAATCAAATTTTACTGTATTTAATTAATTTGAAGGTTAGTTTTGTGGGGTCATTATCGAACCCCAACAGTTTTAACTTGTATCAATATTATTTATTAACATAAGTCTGCTTACTTGTGATATTTTAAGCTTTTAAAATTTCAAAATAATCACATTCAATAACACGGCCGACAAAGGAAATTTATTGAATTTAGAGAATTTTGTGGCGCTCACAACTAACTAAAATAGGCCAAAAGAGAGTCTTATTTTGCATTCACTTGCCACGTATTATATAGTACCGTGCAGTTGCAGTTAACAACTCCAAATCACTGAGATAAGAATACTGTTAAAGGGGTACTACACCCCTGTGGTAAATTTGTGACTATTTTTGCATTTTTCTCAAAAATAAATAACACATTGGTAACAAAAGTTATGTAGGCCTATATTATTGGGGCAAGGAATCCAATTACTACACTGAAATTTCAGTGAATCAATACAAGCGGTTCAGTAAACATGAGAGGAAATGAGGTACATCCTAGCGGTACCTCATTTTCTATCACAAGTATCGAACCGCTTGTCTTGGGTCACTGAAATTCCAGTGTAGTAATTGAATTCCTTGCCCCTATAATATACATATAACTTTTGTTACCAGGGTGTTATTAGTTTTTGAGAAAAATGCAAAAATATTCACAAATTTATTGAGGGGTGTAGTACCCCCTTAAGTATTAAGACAATAGGCTTATAACAATGGGCTATACCAGTTAAAATCCATATACCCCCTATATACCGGAAGGTAGATTTCAAATGAAATCACCCATTCCCGCACCCATTCAGGTAACCCCATCGCACTCCCTGTGTGGAAGGTAGAGTTATGTTTTCCATAGGAGGTTATGAATTTCAACTGGAATAGCCTTGTGTTGCATAATTGGAAAAACTCATTTATATTAAACTCTTCTATAGCGTTACTGCATTGACATTAATTATCTAAAGAACCTTAATTAATTACTATCGTCATAGTATACTAAAATTAATGGTGGCATATAGCTAATAATCACCATATTAATCTTACAGCTATATCAAAAAATCCTCTATAGTTTGATCAGCTCATAATCGGCGGGAATTATAACATCGAGGATTAATAATATCAATATATTTTATTTTGAGAGTTGTCTTGTGACATATCTCACCAAAAGTATCACAAATTATTAATTCAAAGTACTATGCTGTATCTACTTTCATTAACAAGCACAAAATAGATCAGCTGGGCCAACTATATCAATCTTAATGTGGGTCTACTTTTCAGCGTAGTGGTAAAAGCCAAACAATTCCCGCCGATTACGAGCTAATCAAACTATATGTTTTTGGTTATGTTATAACTGCTCGAGCATGATCAGGTACACTGCCTAAAAGCATTAAATGATAAGGAATCAATCAATATGAAGGTTGATTGATGTCTACACTTAGTACCTGTTTTTAAAATGAAAATCGAAGCAGAAGTGGTGCATGATTAGCCATGAATTACATATATCTGAGGGATACTTAAGAACACTCCTCAACAGAATTTCAGAACACTCATCAACAGAATGATCAAAAATGCAATTTACTAGCCCAATTAGGCTATTCAGTTGAAATCCATACACCCCATGGAAGACATGACTTTAATTATCCCACGCAGGAGGTTTGAATTTCAAATGGGATTACCTGAATGGGTGACTTCATTTGAAATTCACATCTTTGTGTGGGATAATAATGGAGATGTCTTTCTTAGGGGGGTGATGGATTTGATTTCAAATGGAATAGCCCATTGGGTGACTTTTGAAGATTTTCCCACCACTCTAACCATTTCCTGTCCTATAGAAATTAGAAAAAAAAATAGGCCCCTGGATTTTTGGTATTTATCTGTTCCATAAACACCAATTAAAATGGGTGAATTTTCAGGCAATTTTACCCATAATTTAGGCTGGAAATATTTGGCAACTCTTCTCATCAATTGCCTTGTATCATGTTTAGGGCTAAAAAAAGATTTGTATTGCTGGACAGATCATAAAATCCGAAAAAATTGGGTCACATTTTTTTTTCTTTTCATATTTGAATTTTCATTTTGGTATAAAATTCTCAATATGTTTTGCCTGTTTCTAATTCATATCGCACAACTCCAATACATTAAAAAATCCTAAAGCCTTATAAATCATTATTTACCATCATATTTTGTGAACTTCCAGTTTTTTTTTTCAATATTGTATGTGGCAAAATTTAAAAAAAAATACTGACCATGCAACCCTGGTTTTGGGGCTTTAAGGCAATACAAACTTTTTTTTTAATTACTAGCCACTTACCGTTCATCATCAGTATCATTACTGTAATAAATTTCTCCAAAGTACAGGTAATTATCCATTGTATCTGATTTAAAGCTTTCCAAATGATTGCACTAACTGGTACTGATGATACTGATACTTTCACAATCAGAAATTTAGCTTATTCATATAATTAAATCCACACTGGTATAATGGTCCTGGTGTATGGTTGGTAGTATCCATAAAATGTGTTTTTGAGTAAAATATCCACAAATGAATCGATCAATGGCCACATGAGTACACATACTCAATGGTATGAACGATTATTACAAATGATACATACAATGTAGCATTATCACAGCACAGTGCACATATTCGTTGCTGGCTGGTCTAGAAATGAATTGCAACCTTGTTATGGATCAGCACTATATATTCCTATAAAGTATTATTATATACATGTAGTCCAGACTTATGCAAGAAAGCGACTGAAAGCAAAAGAAGGTTGAGTAATTGTATGTCTGCAATGGTAGTCTGCAACCTTCTGTCTGAGTAATAATAATGCATTTATCTCCAAGGCTCACTGTCCTGAATTAGCATTAGCACTATTTGAGTAGACCATGAAAAAGGAAGTGTCAATATAGACTGTATAGTGCTAACAATAGTCCTGTTTGATGTGTGACTGGCAAGCAAGCATGCTGGCAAACAGATCTTCTTTGAGGCCTTGTCACTTGTAAGGCGCAGGATGGGTTGTGTTAACACATTGCAGTCAAAAGATCATCTGGACTTGTGTCCAATAAACTGGATCTCTTCAAAATGATTTTCACTGATCAGAACACAAGTCCAATAGTTGCTAATTATCCACAAGACTAATTTGTGTACACCTATCCATAAGCTTCCATAGCCACCAAGTAAGACTAAATTTCTTGCTTAGCAGACCGTAAAGAAGAAAAAGGTCAGGTCACACACAAAACATCCTATTTGCGTCAATTATGATTTAAACATAGTAGGTCAGTTAGATCATGAGTACTGGCATCATAGTCTCCTACATGTAGTTCCGGGTTCCCCGATGGCAACGTGGATATACAAACCGAACTTAGTCATCAGTTTATGATACATGCAGAATTGCTATACATTGTCCCAGATCATGATGTAAACATGGGAACCACCAAATTACTATCAGGAAGTCCTTCGAAAAATACATATAAATCTCATATATTACACATGTTACAGTAAGACATGTGCATTGCCGTGATTACAAGAAGTTCTGTAGATCCTTTGAGGCAGAGAAAGTGGAACACAACGATACGGTGCCTGAATTCCACTGAACTCTACTGGGCTATTCCAGTTGAAATCCATACACCCCCTTTAGAAAACCTTAATGCAGAAGGAGTGTGAATTTCAAATTAGGTTACCTAAATGGGCGATTCCATTTGAAATCTGCACCCCCTGTTTTGGAGATTAAGATCATGCCTTCCATAGGGGGTGTATGGATTTCAACTGGAATAGCCCTCATTGCTTAGTAATTTGCAAAGTTGTAACAGTGATTAATTGCTAGCAGGGGTCATTAGTTCATGGTGCTGAGACTGAAATCATGAGTGGATCTATCACTTGATGATCTTTTCATAGTCAATCATGTGATGAATCCTGTTCATTGCTAATATCGTCACCTATTATGATAATTGCTTAAGTCATTTTTTGTAATTTTGAGAACATTGAGTTATGTAATCACCCTAATTATTTTGGATTATTCCCTTTTATTTGTATCATTATCATTTGTTCTTGTGCAAAGAACAAATAAATATGTTCAATGCATGATTGAACTATATTTTGTACTTTGTTCACAAAATTACAAAAAAATGACTTAGGCAATTATCATAGCAGGGTGACAATTTATCCATTTAGAAAACATACCCATAATGCATTAGCGAAGATATGCTAAATAATGTAGGCTGTGGCGGAGCCAGAAATTTTTTTCTTTGAGGGCATTGAGGGGAAAAGTGAATTTCAGGGGGGCAAAATTACCATAAAAAAGTGAAATTTTCGTAATTATGGGTTTTTAACAGGGGGGCATTAGAGTTCTGACTGGGGGAATTTTCCCCCCTCATGCCCCCATGGCGCCACCACTGAATGTAGGTAACCTTGCTTATTTACATTGCTAAATATGAGTCTCAGTTAACAAATCAATGCATATTGCAACTCGGAATATCTTACATTTTGCAGAATGCAATTGTTGCCTTTAATGAGTTGCTGTTCTGTGCAGAGGTTTCACCCCACCCCCAACCAAATGGCAAAAGTAAAAAAAAAAAAGCGTCCCAAATTCCCAATTTGTAAGCATATCAAGCAAAACATTTTATGCTTTTTTGGTTGAATCCCTAAATCAGCTCTACCTATCGTCGTTGGGCAGGAAAAAGCTCCCATGTGTCATTGGCCCTTGAACATGTTTAAAGCTAAACCTCCTATGTAACAGGTTGGCAGTTTTGTTTTAAACATGTTCAGGGGCCACAAACACATAGGAGGTTTTTCCTGCCCAACGACACTATATACCGGTACCTTTGTATAGGAGCTAAACGTTGTTAATCGGTGATGATTCCACACTTAAATTTGGGCTCTAGGTGAAAATGGCATTTTTTTTAAATATGACAAAATACCCTTTTTACACAAAAATTAGGCTTTCATTTAATGATTATGAAAACAAAACGGAAAGACAGACAAACCTTTCACGACTTGTTTCTCTACGCCTATGCCTGAACAAATTGTTATTCAAACCATGAAAGTCGTCTCGTACTTCTATGTTCAAACTGTTCAAATTGAACGGTCGCATGTTCCTAGGTCTGGCATGTGCTGACATATATCATTGACATCCATGTCATACAATACCATACTATCTAGGCCTATATCAGGCTATCCGCCATAGGTAGCTCCATTATCAACGTATATTTACTGATGACCACTGATTAACGATGATGATACAGGTATAAAGTTTATGTCAAGTTCTTGGCCATACTGACATTGCTGTAATTAATTGTGTTTCGTCACAGTCCATTTGAGCAGCGGTAACATTCTATACGTGCTCATTCTTCACACTTCACTACACAATATAGCCGTCATGACATCACCGCCTTCCACTTGACTTAAATCCTCAAATTATCGCCATGATATGACATCCACATGACAGTTCCCTGCTTCATAACTGTATTACAAAATCCTGGACTAAAATAGCATCAGAACTAATCTAACAAGTCCAACTACCAGAGAACGAACTATACACTGAGTCAACGAACAAGTTTTGGGTCACATGAGTTCAATGCAGCACAATATTTTGAGCTATGAATATTTTCATGTATTTTCAAGTATCAATCTGGATATTGGGCTATTCCAATTGGAATCCATACACCCCCTGTAAGACACAACCTTAATCTCCCACACAGGGGGTGTAGGCCTAGATATCAAATGGAGTCACCCATTCAGGTAACCCCATTTGAAATTCACACTCCCTGTGTGGGAGATTAAGGTCATGTCTTCCATAGGGGGTGTAAGGATTTCAATCGGAATAGCCAAATGAGCCCACCTGCACTTGGATCTTTAACATGCTCATACATCAGGACACAGTCCTTTAATCCCAATATGCTTGTACATACATTGAATGAACTTTGAATGCATTGGTACAAAATCATACTCCATATATTGAGGTCAAATTTTGAAGCATGATTGTAGAATAGAGGTCAATGAACTATGCCACCATAAACGGGAATATTCTTGGCTATAGTGCAACAGAAAATGATTCCATGTCTGAGGGCAGCCATCCATGAAAATTGAAATCTGCTCAGCAAATGCTTTGACTTGAATTTCAGACAGAATGTAGACAGTACTATCTATGATTTCACTTACATAAAAGTAGGGTTAATTGACTGGAAAAGTTGTCACAAAGTAAACTTGTATAGGTGTACATCTATATCAAAACGATGCACTTGTCGGCTGCTACATGTGTCTCATTTCACAAAATAGCTAGGAATAAATACCAGACTCATATCAAGTGTACGTCACTTCAAATTATCACCAAGTCAAATTATATAAGGATTGATCAATGTATTCCTAAACCATATGACTTGGGATGATTTGAAGTGACCTCCACTTCGGAGATGAGTATGATATTATTCCTAGCTATTATGTGAAATGAGACACATGTAGCAGCCGACAAGTGCATCGTTTTGATATGGATGTACCCAAATGAAAAATGTATGTGACATAGGCTATGTGCAAGACCTAAATTGGTGGATTCTTTTGCTATATTATCCTACTGATCATATAGTTTGCAGTATTAGTTAGAACAGGATGCGATGATAAACCAAACCATGCATGCATGCTCATGCATGGCTACAGTGATTTAGCCATTGAGAGTGATTGCAGCAGTGGTGTAGCATGGGTCGTGACCATGGGGGGGGGGGGGCACCGACAATGATTGGGGGGCACCAGGTCTGATTGGGGGGCACAAGCCGTTTTTCAGCAATTTTCCTATAGGATTTAACAAAAATTCAGATCGATGGGGTGGGGGGGAGGGCACGTGCCCCTATAACGCTACACCACTGGATTGCAGTCTCCCTGAGAAACAAAATGAAAAAAAAAAATGAAAAAAAAAGAGAGAGACAAAAACCAAAACAAAGCAAAAAAACAATGCTCCAAAATCTCAAAGTTCTTAATCTCCAGTGCCACTTATTTCTATGCTTGTTTTGCTTTCACCTGTTGGCCAAAATATATTCAAACATTACCATATTATACAGACATAGGTGGTTGAAGTGGGGGTGGGAGGGGGTAGATCCCCTCCCCTCCCCTAATTTGTTTCCATGGAAACATTCTCCCTAAAAATTCTGAAGAAGACAAATTAAAGCCATAACTGCCCTGAGTATCTACATTATTATTTGGGCCATGTTTTTGGCCCAAATAAGGTAAAATTGCAAGCATTTTGCCCATGAACAGTATTGAACACACTGCCCTATCATCTTCATTTTGAAATTTATCCAGTAAAACCGTTACAAAATATGCTTGTCCCCTCTAAATTGTAATGCTTGTACCATCGTTTTATATACATACATGTATATATAACCTATGAAGAACAAGTTGTGAATACAAATTGAAAAAATACAAAATCTAAGTATCAAGGCTATTACTAATTAAGAATGGCTATTATTTTAAAATAAGAGAAATAATAATAATTAAAAAAGTAGTGCTTCAAATGGATTTTATAGCCTTGTTTTAATTTAATCAATTATACATTTTTTTTAATTTGATCATTTAATATGAGTCTTTAACCAATCAAATTGTGTGCCTATTAGCAGCAATAGAATATACAATAATTTTTTATTGATTTTTTTTTATATTTGATTATAAAGCCATTAAAAAATTCTGTTTTCCAAATATTTGAATTCATAATCTGAAATTAGTTAAGAGTACAGGGGCTTGATTGTCAGAGCAGAATACTTTGGTCAGAGCATACAAAAAACATCCTAAAAATGTATATTTTTTGCCATGAAAAATTGGCCTTGTTGCCAGTTAGAACTAACCATGGAAGTAGACAGTAGTAGACTACTTCCATGAACTTAAGGTAATACACTATTTTAAAGTGTTGCGATTTGGTAGTTCACAACATCTTGCGAATGGTAATGAGCTTTGGCAAAAATTGCATTGCTCATTTCCTTACGAGCGTGTAGAAGAATTCATATATCACAGAAATAATTTTGTAGGTCCTGTGGTTCTTGAGTTATGTTGTAAAGAGGACTGAAACAACAACACTTTTGTAAAATGTACATAACTCAATAACAACAATAAATTAAGCAAGTTTTCAAATTATATAATTTGTAGAATGAACTTTTGCAAAACATCAAGGTGTTATTTGTCAATAATTTATTGATCTAGAGAATGAAAATCGATTTTTTTTTGGTTGCTTCGACCAACAACACCCTTAAAGGGATTAGGATTTAGCTTTATTTCAATTGGCAAAGTCAATCAAGTTACAAATCATAATTTAGATTTTATGACACACTGCCTGAATGTGGGACAGCTATTATATCATGCATGATAAAGGGTCATTGAAAGTGTGAAGAGGGCCTAATTTGTGTTAATTAGACCTTGTACAGGTAATTAGTAAGGATATGGCCCTATCATTTCCTGATGCTAACCACTGTATAGGTGTGCAGCATTATCATATTAATAATGCCACAAGGTTTATCAGGTTATAATCAGGGCTGTGACACTCTTGCAGCGTGTTTATACTGAGCGTACGCTGTACGGCTTTTTGACTCGCTATTTTCCAGGCACAAAATACCGATCATAATCCGCCACCGTTACCCAGCTTGTTTCTACTGAGACCAGAAAGCCGTGTCTCGCATACGATGCACTGCATTTTTTCCTGTAAACCGAATACGGAAAACAGATTTGACGGTTGTATCCTAAATTTAAATGTCTACGCATGGCAGCTCATGGCATATGACCTACAAGTCACAATTTAGTGTTTTCGTAAAATACAAATTGCATTAATTTACCAGCGGATCTAGTAATTGGCTATTATGATAATTAATTTACAGCCAAAATATAACCAACTATAAAGAAGTAGGCCTAGACTAAGTTAAGTCATATCCATTTTACTTCATCAAGTTCATGCGAGTCACACATCATGCCAGTGTATATAATATCAGAAAGAAGGAACCTACTACATTATAGGCCTAGGCTAGACTATACAAGTATAGAATATAACTGTCGCGTTATTTTTGCAACACGCATGACCTCGACCCGGCAACCGATCACACGGCTCGTTTCTACTGCGCGGATTACACGCTTTGACCGGCATGATCCACCTCAAGAGGTGGATCACTTAAAGGCGAAGCACATGACCCGGCAACCGATTACCCAGATCGCTTCTACTGGGCTTGTTACCCGGTATGACCCGGCACGGCACGGCATGGCACAGAATTTGGCCCTCAGTAGAAACACGCAGATATACAATCCCTGTATAGAAAGTGACATGTACTTCATGGCACACATACCCAGCAAACACAAATATGTTCTAAAACGTTTATTCAAAACGTTTCATTTAAATGTTGGTTTATATATACAACGTAGGGGATGTGTGGCTGGGATCTGAAACCCTGCTCAACTTTAAACCAAATTTGATGGAAAACTGATCCAAAATTATACCAAGTTTTACAAAAAAATTATGATTTTTTTTTGGTTGAAAAAACATTCTCTCTTAAACCCATGATATTGAAGGGTATAAGGCCTAAACCAAAATGTCTGAAAATACATCTAGAGTCTAAACTAAATGACTGCAAATGCACCCGAACCTGTTGCACATTGCCCTACCTTCATTTCCAAAAAAAAAAAACATTTCAAAACTGCTATAACTAAGCGTGCAAGGTCTATTAAATACTTGTAGTAGTAAAGTCATCATTTTTTTAAAGTATAGCTGCTTGAGCAAAGAGTTGATTTTTGATACTGAATAATTTGTATAAGTATGTAAATAATGTATTGCTTTGAGCTATATGTGAACATACCATAATGTACTCCTTCTATAATTTACATACATATAGGCCTATATACTAGTATCCATAATGCCAAGGCCCACAGTTTTATTTTATGCAAATTGGTCAATGTCACATTGCTAATGATTTGACAATATATATTTTGGGGTGAAAATAAGGGAAAATATGTACATTTTTGAATCGCTCCTGACTTTATATTTGAGGTCACATTAAAAAAGCAACCTTACCACCATAAAGTAATATCTTTGTGCTTTCCCCAGATGCAAAAAATATTTCAATAATACTTCCCTATGTGCAATTTTAGGGCTGGGCAACATTGCCAATTTAGCACTTTTGAAAAAATATAATTTTTATCCTATCTTTGAAGTCTAAAAACTAATTTTGCCTGAGCACCTAGAATTATTTCCTCTTTGTTGGTACTTGGGCAGACATTGCCCCTTCCAAATTTGGTAAAAAATCTGTGGGGCTATTTGACCTGTAAAGCCAGTGTTGACAGAAAGTTTGATAATTTTCAAAAAATGCATTTTTCGAAATAATGCATTTTCTACATATTTACTCATGTAACCTTAAATACCACTAACTTAATTGAAATATTGGCACACTTTGCACACATGATTAGACACACATTGCAACGGAAGCAACACTTTGAGGCTGGGAACAAGTTCTGTCCTGCAAAATCCGGTATTGCCAGAAAATCATATTTTATAAATCCAAATTTCCAATTTGTGCGTTTTACAATTATTTATTAAGCTTAATTTTATACTATCAATGTTTAGTTGAATAGAATGTGCATTTAAACATCATCTGATACAATAGAGATTCAGACACATGGGCGAGTTTCTCGACAGGTGGCTTAGTAATCCTTTGGCTTAGGCGTCCTTGAGGATACTAAGCTAGTTTTGACCAAAAATAGTACCGTAATGTTTACATGGGAAATTGTTTTGAAAAATGACATATGCATCTTGGAAAGTGTATCAGCTTACTAAGACATGTAAGATGGATGTTTGGATCAAAAAAGTAAATCACAACATTTTCCTTTGACCTATGGTTTTTGACTCATGACCTCTCTTGGAATTCATAAGTAGGCCTAAAATGCAGGTTTTTAATGATTTTGGTCATTTTGGGCAAAAATGGACCCTTAACAACCATCTCAAACAGGTTTTGAAACATAGGCAATGATGGTGTTACCAGATTATGACAATTAATTTACCCATACCCGTAATTTTTGAGTTCGTCAAAACATGCGTGCATTTGTTTAAAAATGTAGCCTGGTAAAATGAATGATACGCACAATAAAAACTTCAAACTCCCATGGGGGCATCAATATTGACGTTTGCATTATTTGACACCCTTATTTAATTTCTTCCCTAAATTTAGACATCCGTTTGTTGTTCTGATGCCTTCAATTTGACTTCTACTTCTACGTTGATACAGGACCTGTTGTCCAGGGTGGAAAGCCGGGGTGGAAAGGTAACATCACATGTGTTCACATCGAAACAACTGTGCAGACAATATTTATCATGTTTACAATGCAAGTAAAAATCCAACTGGTGATGAAGCTAGAGGCCTGATGGGCTGTTGCTATTAAAACACTCCCTATTTTCCCCCATTTCCTCTAGTTTCTAACACAATCCTCAAGATAAATCTCTATCCGTATGTGTACATGCTATCAATTTGGTTAAAATTGCCATGTATCATGTTATCATGTCGGTGGTATCAAAGTATCATGGTATGATCATTGGGTGGAAGGGAGAAAAGATATAATACATATTACGCTAAAGGATGTTGAGGTTGAAGGTCATTTAGGGGTTGAATTTAAAATACCTGTGATTGGGCTCAAAGTTGGTGAATATAAACAGAAAGGGGAACGTGTTAAAAACACAGCAGAGGTCACTTCAGGTCAAACATCATGCACAGGTCAAATTTCAAAATTTCTCTGATTAATTTAATTGTGAATAATAAATTCCTAAATAACATTTGACACAAAAGAAGACCTCTCTTACTTCCATACCCTACTAAATCTAGCTTCCCTTTGAAAGGTCCGATGTTTAACATTTGCCCTGAAAGACTCACAATTTAAATTTTTCCTCCTCCCGGGATGCCCAGGATCAGGGATGTAAGGATGTGATCAACTGTGGAAGATAACAGTCGATGGTCTTTATAATAAAAAATGAAGGATCTAAAGATTTACAAAATCCTGCATACCAGAAAAATATTTATGTATGTGGGCCTTGATCTTGGTCACATTCCGGTCCACATTGAGGGTTTGGGCCTATAAAGGAATTCATTCAGCCAAGTGATGGTCACAATTCAGTTACTGGGTCCCGTCTGCACCAAACTGGTGTTCTTACTGCCCAATTGGGCATTGGTGGAATGTAGTTTCATAGCCCCGCCAAGGCCCAGGCGGGGAGTCGGGGGGGGGGGTAGACCCGCCCCCTCCTTCCAGCCTTCCAGGAAAGGAAAGAAGAGAAGAGAAAGGGGAAGGGGAAAAAGAGAAGAGAAAAGGGAGGAAAGGCGATTATTTTAAGCATTGTTTGAAGACGGGTCCTCGTCCTAAAAGCATGTGAAAATTACTATGGACCCGCCAATATGCAGGGCCCGTTACACTTTGCCACCAAAGTCAGTATTAAGACGGACTCCATACTGACTTCATCGATCTATGCATGCTTTAGTAAATGCGAGTCTCAAGGTTTGTAAATTGGGTTGTTTAAATAGTGCAAAAATGATGCACCAAATGGCTTGAATTGGACTTTCAGTTTGCAAAATTTTCCAACTTCTGACACCCCTGCGTAATCCATATACAAGTGGCTATTTCGCTCCTGCTTTCACGCATTTGTCAATATATGTTTAACACCATTTATAGGCCTACAATAATAGGGAAAAACTTATACACGAAAGGCTTCACGGACCGCTCATTTTACAAATTTTTGGCTTTTTTAAACTAAAATCATTAACAGGATTATCATAAAGACTACAAAAATTGTTTGATTGTCATAACATTTTAAGCTATTAGAAGAATTTTAAGAGAACACAGTTTCCATGGAAACAGCCATTTAAACCCATTTTTTGTTAATTTTACTGGGAAATATTAGCTCTATTTTACAGATATTTGCTTAAAAATGAGCATTCATGGCCGTTGCCATGGAAACTGCATACTCGTTGAATTCTCTCAATAGCCTAAAATTAAAGAAGTCCTATTTATCAATAAAGTTAAGTATAGTTTTGTAATACAAAAAATGGTTAAAAAGGGTCAATTTTTGCCCAAAATGACCAAAATCATTAAAAACCTGCATTTTAGGCCTACTTATGAATTCCAAGAGGTCATAGGTCAAAAACCATAGGCCACAGAAAAATGTTGTGATTTACCTTTTTGATCTAAACATCCATCTTAATAAGCTGATACACTTTCCAAGATGAATATTTTTAAATTTCCCATGAAATAATTACTATTTTTGGTCAAACTAGGCTTAGTATCCGCAAGGTCACCTAAGCCTAAGGCTTACTAAGCCACCTGTCGAGAAACTTGCCCATGTGTCTGAACCTCTACTGTATCAGATGATGTTTAAATGCACATTATATTGAACTAACATTGATAGTATAACCTTCACGGAATAAATAATTGTAAAACGCACAAATTGGAAATTTGGATTAATAAAGTAAGATTTTCTGGCAATACCGGTTTTTGCAGGACTGGACTGGTCCCCAGCCTCAAAGTGTTGCTTCCGTTGCAATGTGTGTCTAATCATGTGTGCAAAGTGTGCAAATATTTCAATTAAGTTGGTGGTATTAAAGGTTACATGAGTAAATATGTAGAAAATGCATTATTTGAAAAATGCATTTTTTGAAAATTATCAAATTTTCTGGCAACACTGGCTTTACAGGTCAAATAGCCCCAGAGATTTTTTACCAAATTTGGAAGGGCAATGTCTGCCCAAGTACCAACAAAGAGGAAATAATTCTAGGTGCTCAAGCAAAATTAGTTTTTAGACTTCAAAGATAGGGTAAAAATTGCATTTTTTCAAAAGTGCTAAATTGGCAATGTTGCCCATCCCTAAAATTGCACATAGGGAAATATTATTGAAATTTTTTTTGCATCTGGGGAAAGCACAAAGATATTACTTTATGGTGGTAACCCAGCAAACACAAAACGTTTACAAAACGTTTTTGTTAGGTTCTGTTAGGTCTTTTCGTCTTCGTCTTCCAAAAGCGTGTTTAAAACGTGTTTAAAAGCGTTGCGATTTGGTTATAATGTTGAAGCTTTAATTTCGTTTTATTAGTAAGTTCACAGGACGTGTTGTGAACGTTATAAAATGAACGTTATTTCATGACGATGTATAAAACATTAAGCCTGCAACTTTCTCAAAACATATTGTGCTGACGTCTGTTAAACGTTTCTTTATCAATAGAATATTGGAAATGTAGGCCTACAATATAATGTAGGCCTAAAAGAAGAATTTAAATTCTACAAGTAGAAATTTGATTTAATTTATTCATAAGCGTGTACAAGATGACGCGTTTATTTGCATTTTGCATAGGCCTATGGAGTCAATATATTAAATAATTATTGCGATTTTGTATTTATATACTCATGCATAAATAGTTCTATAGGCCTATATGTAGGCCTACACGTAGAACGCAAACATTTCAAAAAGTGAAAGGGAAGTTAAAGATTTCAAATGGTCCCATGAAAACGGTGTATATGTGCCTACACTTTCACTTGTCTTGACCTCAAGAGCAAGACTATAATAGCACCCACCCAGAATATGGAAAGAATGCAACAGGTTGAACTTGACCTTAACGGTCACTCACCAAAGCAAGTACAGTACTGTGTACAACGTGTATGTATCCACTGTATTATTATGTATGCCGGAATCTCACTGTAACACATGGCTCCGGGAATAATTCTTCTATATATATTATCAAAGCATCAACGTTTTCCAAGAAGTGACATTTTCAGGTAGGCCTATAGTGATGTTTTTTTCCTTGATTTGTGTTACCGACTAACCACTTCCCTGTGAAAACGGAAAGTGTGTTGTAGTGTTTGTAATGCAAGTGTCTTGTTGGTACATGTATTGGCGGAATGATTAAGGTGCAAACATAATAATTATCCCAAACAGGTATCATACAGGGATGTGTTTCTGCTTATCGTGTATATTTTTCCCGGGATCATGCTGATATTCCTGCCGGTAAAATAAAGGACCTGCTGCTGCTGCTGTCGAACACGTAACTGTTGAGGTCATACGTATTACCTTTGGTGTGAATACTATCATCATCATGGTAGACGATTATCACTACAAACGGTTCTCGTGTTCATACTACAGTTTTCGTCCGGAGTTTTCTTCACTTGGTCACTGTAAAACTGCCATGGACCGCGTTTTTTCTTCTAGAAGCCGGACCTATAGTTTTGTATATTATGTATGATATTGTTGGTACTTTTGTAAAGTGTACTTATAAAAGTTTTCAATACGACATTATAACGTTCTAAATATGTAGTAGAAGCGTAACATAAGTGCGTCCTGCAATAAAAAACAAAATATACAATACGCTTTTTTACGTTCCTATAACGTTTTCATATATACGTTAGATAGCGCGTGCTCCAACGTCCGACACGTTTTCTGTAGGTCCTGGATACGTCCTGGGTGACAGAAAGAAAGGTTTTAAAACGTTGTTTACGTTGTGAAAGCGTTTTTAGAACGTCTCTTAATAACGTTTTTAGAACGTCAAAACCTTCAACAAAATTACGTGTTTAAAAGCGTTTTATCGAAACGTCTAGAAAAGCGTCAACGGTACTTTCTCAGAACGTTTTGAGAACGTTATTTGGTTAGCTGGGAAGGTTGTTTTTTTAATGTGACCTCAAATATAAAGTCAGGAGCGATTCAAAAAAGTACATATTTTTCCTTATTTTCACCCCAAAATAAGCAAAAATCGCCAAAATCATAAAATCTGCCGTTGCTATGGCAACAAGCTCCGGAGGAATTTTTGATGTGACTTTTGTAACCTACTACCAAAGCCCTTTCACCTCATGCGATAAAAAAATTTTGACCGTTAGCAGGCACATGTGGTTTTTACCCAGAATTGCAATTAAGCAGATGTCCCAGGTCATTGGCAGATCCACCTTAACCCTCTCCCCACGCGCTGTGGGTGTCGACTGCAGACGACAAGTTTCATTTTTTTTTATTAAAAATTCAAAAATTTCAGAATTGTACATTTTCATGGTCATATTTGGAACCAGGATGAAAAACGCATTAAAATGAGTACAAACAAGCCTAGTATTGGTTCAGTGGTTCTTAAGATAGCTCTTGATATTTTGAGAAAATAACTTTTTTTTTATGTTGAAGCCTATCGCTAGCATGCAGACCATTAATTAATGCTACTGACCTATAAAATTATCTGTCAATTTAATTAAGAATAGGCTTAATGAAATTGCTTATTCACTGTAAATTATTGCTGTGATCAAGAAGTGCATGTCTTAAAAAAAATTTGACCATTAGGTTAATGGAAATGCATTTATTAGTTTACAATTAGACACCTAAAAATTACAGGAATAAGAATATATTTCAATGAAAAAACAGGATTTTTTTGGGAAAAAGGAAAAAGTGTATAAAATATGGTAAAATGCTAAAAAGCGGGCTAAAAACAAATAAAACACGGATGTTTGGGCAACAAAAAAAGTAATTACTGCAAAAAAAAAGAAAATTCTCATATGCCTGAAATTACAAATAACTTAAATATTGCACTGGTCTAATAATGTGTTGTACTTGCTTCTGCTTTGATTTAATATCCGATTTGAGGAAAAAAATCCCTAAACATGCATCCCGATTTGAGAAAATTTGTCAAAAACTGTCAAATTAGCCGTTTTTTAGGTAAAAAGATCAAACATGGGTTCCCAGGACATGGGTCCCAATTTAAGAAATAATTTTTTTAGGTAAAAAAATATGGGTAGATGTTTCATAGTTCCAGCGGCACAGTGACCCATCACATACATAAGCAAAATTACAAATTGTAATATGTAAAACAATAACGACCAAAGGTCATGCCACCTTTATATAATACAGACACACCCGGTAAACAGTATTGGCGCTCATTGGATTGTGTCCTCTTGACTCCAACAAATTTTTTATAGAACAAACATTGCATGCATGCTATCTTTTGGTAAATTTTATCAGTACATATTTTTTGTATGTTGTAAACAGTCATTTTTGAGTAACGTTTTACATGTAGGTTATGATTAGATATATACACAGTTAATTTTAGCCAGGTACAAAATCTGGGTATCAAATATAGTTCATTTACAAAATGGAATAAATTCAATGGCTGCCTTGTGTGCTAATTTTTATATAAATATTATTATTTTATGTAACATATCATTACTTTATGTAATGGCTAATTACAGAGGTCACTGAGTATACCAAGTATACAGTAAATGCTGCACATATTAAAATGCTGATTCCATTTAAAAAGAAATATGGACAGTAAAATTGCAAAATGGCAAAATAAAACTAATATACCAATAATTAGCTAATAGCTCCTAATATTGATAATAAATATAATCATAGGCCTTTGAAGGCCTATGATATAACACAAGGCAGATCTTGGTGTATATCAAGTTTTACATCTGAACTTGATCTTCACTTGAGTTCTATATGCAAACATCCAATGTCCAATGATATTTTTAGATTACGTGTGAATGCACTTAATTATCATGTTCCTTTGTTGAACACTTCCTTATCATGTCTACAGTTGTATCCACACCCCAACTCATCCCACACACAGGCAGCACCAGGATTATTTCAGGGGGGGGGGAAGTGAATTTCAGGGGAAGCAGCAAAATCAACCAATTTTGCGCAAAATTGCTGAAAAAAGTGACAATTTTTGTGATTTGGGGTTTTTTGCTTCAAAAGTGGGAGGGAACGCATAAATGCCCCTTGCCCTCCCCGTAGCACCGTCACTGCCCATATACACCTACAAATGTGTCACCACTGGCAAAAGAACATGCCAACACACCCCTATACATGCATTTGCCAGCAAACAGAGACCCCTGTACTGAACACGTTTTTTTCCCAGGGTGGTCACTCACTACTTGACTTGCTACGCACCCGTGTCCAAGAAAAACGTCTAAAAGGGTATGTTTGTCACCACACAGCTTTTTGAAAAAGGGGTACTTTTTCAGCCAAATCCTTAGACGTTTAGGGTTAATAATATTATTGTTTGAGTGAGTTTGCACTAATTTGATAAAAAATCACCACTTTTTAATTGATTCTTGTTACTTTTGTGCATGTTTTCTTCAGTATCTATATGTCTGCAACATCAAAAAGACACCTTGGGTATCAAATTAGCTCATTTTCCTGTTTACGCCACTTAGGGTATCAATATAGATATTTCTGAGTTGATGCCATTTAGGGTATGGTTTTTGCATGTGCTTCGCCATTTAAGGAGTGCAATTTGGTTATGTGAAAATTCGCCATTAAGGGTGCATTTCAGAGGTGTTCGGACGCGGGTGGGAGGCACTTTTGTGTGAGAGTGACCCCCCGGGTTTTTCTTCTTCTGATTTTGTGCCCTAACCGGGGATGTTGTCCCCGTTTTACACATATATACATAAAAATTTTGGATTTTAACCTATCAACCGGGGACTTATCATGATGTTTATGCAAATGCGTGTTTTAGACTGCTTGTAGTCAATTGCACATCTTAGCTAAAGGACAGTTTTACCTCCCTACTACTGTTTCAGCAGTTCATTCATTCATTTGTTTTAAAATTATAATATGGTCTGATCACAGAAAAAAAAAAAAAAAAGAAAGAAAGGTCTATATGGTCTGATGCTTAATGCATATGTGATCTTTTTACCAATGTATTTACTTTGGCCTGGTATGCAAGTAAAACACAGTCGACTTCTGCTTAACCTAAATAATGACAAATCTGTGATACACACACCCCAGTTCACATAAAGTTGAAGTAAGTTTTCTCAACAAACAAAATATCGCATGACGTTGCACATTTCATTTTCGAAGCAAACAGGTAATAATTATTTCCATCTACTGAATTATTTGGCACAAAAACAGTACTTGTAATCATAACTGAAGGGGGCACGCAGGATCACTCAAAGTCGGAAATTTTAAACATTATTTTGTATTGTATCTTTAAAAGTAATGATGATAAGTACATAAAAGTATACATTTTCAGAAAGGAAATGACACAAGGAACCCAACTAGCATAGCAGATTTCTGCAAAAATGAGCAGTTTTTGAGAAAAGCGCCAAAATATCAAAATTGACAAAAATGACATATCTGTGTTCTAAAGACACAAATCTAGAAAGTGTTTTCTGGCCTGGTATGCAAGTAAAACACAGTCGACTTCTGCTTAACCTAAATAATGACAAATCTGTGATACACACACCCCAGTTCACATAAAGTTGAAGTAAGTTTTCTCAACAAACAAAATATCGCATGACGTTGCACATTTCATTTTCGAAGCAAACGGGTAATAATTATTTCCATCTACTGAATTATTTGGCACAAAAACAGTACTTGTAATCATAACTGAAGGGGGCACGCAGGATCACTCAAAGTCGGAAATTTTAAACATTATTTTGTATTGTATCTGTAAAAGTAATGATGATAAGTACATAAAAGTATACATTTTCAGAAAGGAAATGACACAAGGAACCCAACTAGCATAGCAGATTTCTGCAAAAATGAGCAGTTTTTGAGAAAAGCGCCAAAATATCAAAATTGACAAAAATGACATATCTGTGTTCTAAAGACACAAATCTAGAAAGTGTTTTCTCAATCAATATTTTCCATGCCAATTTTTTTCGGTCCACCATAACAACTTACCCAAAATATCAAAATGGATTAAAATTGCATATTTGTGTTCTAAAGACACGCATCTAGAAAGTGTTTTCTTTGTTTTAAAAATATGGGTCAAAAAAGATCAAAATTTGCCTTTTTTTTCAATTTTGACCAAAATTTGAGATAATTTAAGGTATATTTTCAAAACGAAGAAAAAATTCAAAAATTTGAGAAAACACTTTCTAGATTTGTGTCTTTAGAACACAGATATGCCATTTTTGTCAATTTTGATATTTAGGCGCTTTTCTCAAAAAGTGTTCATTTTTGCAGAAATCTGCCGTGCTAGTTGGATTCCTTGCATCATTTCCTTTCTGAAAATGTATACTTTTGTACTTATCATCATTACTTTTAAAGATACAACACAAAACAATGTCTAAAATTTCCTACTTTGAGTGATCCTGCGTGCCACCTTAATCAGAGAATCAAGGCTAAAACAAAATCACAATTTCTTTTTGGAGGCAATTTTAGGCCTAAAAACTAAGGGGTCAGTCGGTTGGTAACTTTTTTGTTCTTGTTTATTTTGCACGTACAATACTAAAAAATGCAAGCTCACAACAAAATACGATGGTAAACAGTGATGCATAATTAAGGTTTGTATCTCTCGGTGACCCAGTTTTGTCAGGCTTGTTTGATATAAATATCAGAGTTGTGTAGTACAAATTAAAACTGGCAAAACATTTTGGTCGGTCAGCAAGGGCAATTTTTATTTGAGAAATTCAGAAAAAATTAAATTAACTCTTTCTTTTTATCAAATTATGAAATAACAAAGCTGTCAAAAATGCAATGCATAATTAATTCATCCATTTTGCATTTAGGCGTTACCATGGTTACATAATCTGAGACTAAAGGCACTTTCATTGTCACCTCTGTTTTAGAACAGATAAGGTATCTTACACTTCCCAAAATGCATTTCTTCAATATCAATAATCTGTACTGAATTGCTATCCTGTGCAAACATGGGTCGATAGTGACAAAAAGTACCTCAATGAACATCCAGATCTTGCATGTTTAGCCAGTCTATTCTCAAAATGAAATAAGTGGAACATGCATGAAGTAATAGGAGTGTCATTTGATGAAATCATGTGATGTATCATATTGCAAAGGATTCTGGGAAGGGTGAGATATCTTATCTAGTTTTAGTAGTTAAAATGTAGGTCAGGTTTTCTTGTAATCAGAGCAAAATATCTGCAGTATATAGGCTGTTCCATTTGAAATCCATACACCCCCTATGGAAGACATGACCTTAATCTTCCACACAGGGGGTGTGAATTTCAAATGGGGTTACCTTAATGGTTGATTTCATTTGAAATCTACACCCCCTGTGTTGGAGATTAAGGTCATGTATTCCACAGGGGGTGTATGAATTTCAAATGGAACAGCCCTTCATGTGGGTGAGTTGAAATCATCAATGCCATCAACATTCAGTTTCAATACAAATATCTAGCCAGGGATATCTAGTCTCTAAAATATCAGGATGCAGACATATCCTTCTACTATGATCAATAAATTACACAAATATATTCTGATACTATATAGCCATATTCAGCATGTTTATGCACAGCAGCATGATCATGTTATTGAATGTTTTAATGTTGCTGTATATACACACCACAAAATAATTAAGGTACCAGTTATTTTCACCCCTATATCAGTGGCGTGTCCAGGGGGGGAGCTTTGGGTGCTGAAGCCCCCCGCACTTTGTTAAAAATCATGTAAAATCAGCCGTTTTTTGGCGATTTTAGCCATCAAGCCCCCCACATAAATCTGAAAGAGGGGCTGAGCCCCCCGCAGGAAAAGATCCTGGACACGCCGGTGTATATATATCCTAAACAGATGTGTCATAGTTATAGAACCATCAGCCAATAGCTGCATCTTTTTAGCTCGGAATCAAGACATTATGTAAGAGACCAGAAATGGGCTGAATAATAATTGGTATCATGATTCCATTGTTTTAGGAATCATGGTACTAATTACCAATGAAGACCCAAATCATAAACAGATTAAGAGTCATGAATAATTGATAAGCTTAATGCTAGGTAGCACCAACATTCTAAGTGGACAAACTAAGAAGGCCAGTAGTGCTAACCACTTCATTATCATATGAATGATCACTTAAGATCAGTCTAAACAACCAGTCGTGATTCCTCATGATATGAGCAAAGAGGTATAGTCAGACCTCCCAAAACATCATGATGGTGTGTTTACCAACAATCATCTTAAGTGGCCTCTTAATGAGAGAATAATAATATAAACTTAGTTTGGAAACACCCAGAGAGTTGGGGCAGCCTAGCAGATCTAGTGGGCAGTCGATCTCTGATCTCAGGACTGAACACACTCTTACCAATGAGCCTCTCTACTAACAAGAATGGTTACTTCATTAAAAGACATTAAAAAATTATATATCTTGTGTCTTTGACTTTGATCATTGCCTGATGAACCCATGCGCGTTGATAGGGAACCCCACCCTTCAACAATTATTTGTTGAAATCATTCAAGAAAAATGAAGACACCATGAAGATAAGACAGATGTGGAAACGAGAGTATTTATAAACAGACTATAGAAAAATTATTTAATTTGTGTACATCGTGGAACATTCAACTACGCTTGTTACTCCGCGACTAATCCACGAGCGTACAACGCTACTCTACGCGGCCATATTAGCGAAGTTATCTGTGTACAACAGCTTACTACGCACAGCTACGCAAAGAGTATGTTCCACGATGTACACAAATTAAATTATTTTTCTATAGTATATAGATACTAGTGACTAGTTGAAGTCAGACTAATGCATGGCCTACTGGATGTCTTACGGGAAAGTTAGCTCATTTTTGCAAGACTTCCAGGTGAAATAAACCCAGTGGCGGCGCCAGGATTTTTTTTCAGGGATGTGGGGTGCGCGTAAAAGTATTATTCTCATTATTATTATTACCATTATTATTATTATGTATATATGTGAATTTGTATGTTTGAGATGGAACCAAATAAATGAATCTAAATCTGAGTATAGCTGGGATGAAAAGCAGACCAACAACAATTTTGACCTTTCGTATTAAAGATATACAATTATACATGAAGTTTCCCAAAAGACCTAAAAATTTTAACTTCATGTACATCTTCAATACATCAAACCCTTTTCATAATCATCTAATTCTGAAGTTTAAGTCTAGCTCAACCAACATCCTATAGAGAAGAAAATGGCCTCCTATGTACATATACCATTTCCACGAGAGGCGACACATTGGTGCTGATCACAGCATTGACTTACAGCCCAATATAAAGCATAACAACATCATCTACCATCCATGCTGGTAGGATGAGGAGGCCCTGTATCGCGCGCTGAACACCGGCAAAATGTGATTCACTCATATTCAAGCTAAACACTTACGGTACTTCACAACATGGATAAGTTTCAGCCTGAGAAGATATGTTACTGTTCCCAGAATCCTTTGCAACATGATGCATCACCTCATTTCATCAAATGACACTCCTATTACATTTATACAGGTGGTTTAATTTTCAAGAATGGACTAGCCAAACATGGGTTGATTGTCAAGAAATAACAAGAAATGTCTTTAAAAAGACAACGCCATGGATGAAGATCATGTTTTATAATTTTGCATTGCAAGTACTTAGAATGCTAGTAAATTTGAATGTTTTGCACAACTAACCGGTGCGAAATAAAAATACTTCACATCATCTGGATGTGCTCTGTTCACTGAGGTACTTTTATTCACTATTGACCCATGTTGCACTATAGCAAATCAGTACTGAAAAAATTGAAATGGGAGAAATGCATTATGGGAAGTGTATCTTCTGTGAGTTTCTGCAACTCATGTAAAAGCACAGGTAATATTCACACATGTACTTTTTTCACGCTTTGCCTATTATAAACTAATTGGCTTGTTTATAAATTCATGAGTTTGAATAATAGCACATATTTGTGTAATTTTTTTGTGACTTGAGAAATATTACACCACCATATTATATATTTGGTTTAGTATCAGCACATCGAGGGTTAACAGATTGACAGTGGTGGCGCTCCATTGGGGCAAGTGGGGTATTTTTCCCCCTAAATATTTTTCTTGCCCCCTCCCCCAAAAAAAAAAAAAATTGAAGGCAAAAACCTCAAGATTACATCACTAGGGACTTCCCAGTTTGGCCACTGTGTTTTTTGGTGGTGTGTATTCTTGAAATGTTAAAAAAGGGGTGCTTTTGTAAAAGTGTCCTTGAAATGCAAAAAATAGGGGTAATTTTCAAGGCTAATTTGTACCCGTTTTTGTGTAAAATAGGGGTAACAAATGCTGAAAATGTTCTTGAAACCGTGGAAAATAGGGGGGATTTTTTAACTTTGGGAACGATCATGCGTTACGCCTTTGCATAGTCAGTGACAACACCAGGATTTGAAGTCAATACTGAGGAGACAGCAGGTTGTATGCTAATATACTACTGGTGGCCCGATTCAGTCAAGTGGCTATTAGAGTCTTTGAATGATAAGTAGCTTCCATAACACAATCAAATTAAACCTTTTCATTATGCGAGGTCATGTCTTAGGAAGTAAATTCTATGATCGCTCATAATGCAAGCAGTTCCCAGAACCTTAATTCACTGGAATTGTAGCCATTCAATTAATATTGGACTATTCCTGTTGAAATCCATACACCCCTGTAAGACTTCTCCTACACAAAGGGTGTGGATATCAAATGAAGTCACCCATCAAGGTAATCCCATTTGAAATTCCCACTCCCTGTGTGGAAGATTAAGGTCATGTCATCCATAGGGTGTATTAGATTCAACTGGAACAGCCCGTTTTGAAATTGGACTTGGTCTGAAATGAGGATTGACATGCATTGAGTTAAAAAAAAAACGAGTTCAGAGAAACTGGATTCACAGAATCGGTGATGACTGCACAACAGACCGAATCCTTATAAGTAGTTATTGCTGTCATCATCATCATCATCATCATCATCATCATCATCATCATCATCATCATCATCTTCATCATCATCATCATCAATAGGATATTACATAGTAGTACCTGGAATCAAGCTACTACACTACACTTTGGAAGGAAAACAACTTGGGCAATCTGCACAATTTTGTCATCATCATCATCACATCATCATCATCATCATAATCTTCATCATCATCATCATCATCATCATCATCATCATCATCATCAATAGGATATTACATAGTAGTACCTGGAATTAAGCTGCTACAACTTCGGCAATCTGCACAATTTTGAATGTGATTATTACCTAAAAGCAAACTGTTTAAGATGCATGTTTAAATTGTCATATTTCTTCGATACCCCTCCAAACACTTTTATGCACAATTTTCCATTTTAAAGTAAGTGTTGACTGTAAATGTACATAATGTTAACCCCCTGAGCACTACCTGCTAATCTAACATTGCCTCTGATTGGTCAATTATGTGATATCTTCACTTTAATCACCAATCAGAATGGAGCTTTGCAAATAATTCAACCCAATTTTTTGCGTGGTGAAATTATTCTAACAATGTTGCCTATTGGGCCAATTGATAATGAAAACTTTTTTTTGGCCAATCGGCAGGTAGTTCTCATAGGGTTAATTTAAAGTCTAGATCTCGCAACAACAAGAACCATAATAACACCAACAACAACAGCAGCAACAACAAAGACACACACATTTCAAATCATTAAAATTTAAGCACAGTAGTATTGAACTTTTGACATTTTCAAAAATGATTAAAAAAGAACCTAAAAATGAAAATGAAATAAAATTGTGTAACCTTTCAATTCCATTCTTGACCAAACAGCCATTCTGTGGAAATATTTTTGTAATAATATGTCAAATCAAGTTTGCCCTAGTTTAATTGAGAGGGATATTTACTTCACAAACATTTGTAGGTAGGTTTAGGTGGAACTACACCCCTTGATAAATTAAATATAAATTGATGTATTATGAAAACCGTATGTTTGATTTGCGTCAAACAAAAGGCATACTGATCAGTGTCCTTTGCCTTACTCAATTAATCTGTTTAAAACATATCCTAATTTCCAGAAATATCCTAATAAGTACCTCATCTCTCTCCACACGGATGTCAACTGCAGACGATAAGTTTCACATTTTTCAAAAATTTCATATTTGGAATTAGCATGAAAAATGCATGCAAAGGAGTACAAACAAGCCTAGCATTGGTTCAGTGGTTCTTGAGATAACTCTTGCAATTTTGAGAAAATATCTCAAAATGTAAGAATTTTTATGTTGAAGCCTTATGGTTAGCTAGCACGCAGAGCATTATTGCACACATGAACAAGGGAATTTGTGTACCAAATCTTCCAGCTGGAATTGGCAAAAATGTTGACGTCTTCCATAGGGTCTTCATAAACTTATCATTAATTCATTATTACATAATTTAGACCAGCCTGAATTGCACCAAATGTCTGGCTTCAATACCCCCAGCCGGAATTTGAGTCTTATCTCAACCGGAATTGCACAAGTTCACATGCAGGCCCATATGCAGGATTTCATTTGGGGGCGCTGATTTTGAAAAAGTGGACTTTTTTCCAAGGGGGGGGGAGGGCAATTTTGTGAAAAGTGGACAAAACTTTGACCTTTATTGTCCAAAAAGTCGTAAAAAACCTGATTTTTTGCTCATTTACGCTTGCAAATTCTGACATTTTGTATACTTTTCCAAATTGGGGGGTGCCTGTTCACATGTCTTCCATAGGGGGTGCAGCCCATTAGCACACATAGCTGAGAGATTTAAAATAAATAGCATCGTACAATTGTTGTACATTCGACTCTGCTCTCACTGAAGTGGAAACTCTTTAAACAACTTGAAGCCAAAAAACTCTTGAAATACACAGAAAAGTGGGAAACTCTTACAACAAAGCTATAGACAAATATGAAATACACAGAAAACCTATTATCTCTGACGTATGGTGGTACGTACTTTTTGCCTATTAGCGAGAAGCTTAAGGCATTCAGCTCTTAGAAAATAGGAAGCCTAGATAATAAACAACCATTTCCAAGGCTAAATTACATCTATATGCACTCATACAGGGATAAATGCATATCTGCTAAATTGAAGTATTCAAAAACAAGTTTTATCCTAACATACATTATTTTAAACTGAGAACAGGCAATTATGTCATGTCGTCTTGTTAATAAAATGGGGAATTCACAAGTAACAGATCAAAGCAATTCAACACACTGTAAAATTGGAAATGTTCATGGAACATTAATTTTTGCATCTTTCGTGCTCAATGCAGCTACCGCATGAATGTGTTCTTATATAAAACCGTATGAATATGTTCTCTCATGTATAGGTATATGTAAGACACCTCAAAATTATGAATTTAAAACCAAGCGAAGTAGTCCAAAATCGGAAAAGCGTGAAAAATTACACTCACGAAATTTACAGTAGAAAGAACCAAACCTAAGAGTAGGTATATCACCCCAAAAATAAGCGCAGCAGAAACATGTTATTTGACGCTTTTAATTGAATCATCGTTATGAATGCTTCAAAAAACAAAAAACAGAATTAAAATCGGATAATGCAAAGTGATGTAACGTCAACTTGCAGATACCCGAAATCGGGTGAAAACCTGCCACAAATTGCTATAAATGGCAAAATGGTAATTTTTGGGATTTGTAATGCTTATTAGGACACTTACTTGAAAAGGTAGCATTGATTTAAGTATCACAGATTAATTGCATATCTTTCCGGACTTCGTTAAAGAAAACAAGATTAAAATATCTCTCCTCGAATAAATGTAATAAATCCACCAAATATACAATTTTAGCCATTTTGACCAATCTGCAGACAAATAAAAGCTTAAAAATGACTAAGTCCAGCTAATTAATATGCAAAAATAATGCCAACAGAGAACCGTACATGATATGAGGATGCGGTTTTTTTGCACACATAAGTACCCAAAGTTCTTTCATTTGGTAACAAAAATACACAAAAAGTCATTAATTATGCAAATTAGCTAATTACATCTAATTATATATTTATGCCATTCTTATGTTAATTAGGCATATGTAATTTTTACTTTTTCAATGTTTTATTTATGTTTTATTCATACAGCATGATTTTGTCAAATATGAACCTGCTGTGATGTTGAATAAAGAAACTGCAGTTAATTGCCTAAGTGCACCGAGTTTTCAATTGGTATAGGGAAGTGTTTCACTCATTGTCCAAGGAAAAAAAATACATGATAACAAACACTGGTATTTCAGACCGGTGGTACTAGGTCCTCTATTTCGAGAGACCTATATTTCTTGATTTATGGACGATCTAAAAAAATTCATAAAACAGGTCTTAACTCTTAAACTAGGCAGTGTTTAATTTGGCGGAGTTGATAGTGATTTAGGAAATGTTTCACCTACCATATATTAAAAAGACAAATTATTGTGATCAATGAAACATAACGAGGAAATCGTTTTTTGACATGTATTTTTTCAAAAATTGGCCAACTCTGATCCGCGCGCTTTTTGATTCACTGATATGTATGCGTGCACAGTATGACAGAATTATTGTGCAGCCACTGTGACATACCTACTAAGAGACTGTATTCTCAATAACAATATTTTTTTCTGTGCATCTAAAGTAGAACAAATCTCAAAGAAATGTTTAAAAGAAGTAGTAATATTTGTAATCATCTCAGTATGTTGAGATAATGTGCTATTCCAGCTGGCATCCATACACCCCCTGTGGAAGACATAACCCTAATCTCCCACACATGGGGTGTAGATTTCAAATGGAGTCACCCATTCCGGTAACCCCATTTGAAATTCACACTCCCTGTGTGGAAGAGTAAGGTAATGTTGACCATATATGGGGGCGTATGAATATCAACTGGAATAGCCCAATGATGCATATTAGCGAACACATTAAGCAATACGCTTGGGGCAGGTAACATTCATGCAATATAAAGCATGAAAATATGGCTTTCTTCAGGCGACAAAGGTTCTCAATATTGGAAGCGTCTACACAGGAGACCAGATTCGGATCAGTGTGAATTAGTTTTTATTTATAACATTCAGCCGAAGCCAGGCAATGCCCAATAGTGCTCAGAGGCTACTAAATTCAAGGAATGCCTATCGGACTTTACAGGGACAGGGATATGGGAAGAGGTCCGATTTTAGATACAAGAGGAAAACCGGAGCACCCAGAGAAAAACCTGCAAGGACGAGCATGGATCGGCAATAAAACTCACATGTGGCAATCTACACAAAGAGACCTGATATGGATTAATGTGCTTCTATGTACTTCTATGGCCGAATGGGGGTCAGATAATTACCGGACTTTGCAGGGACAGGGATATGGGAAGAGGTCCGATTTTAGATACAAGAGGAAAACCGGAGCACCCGGAGAAAAACCTGTGAGGACGAACATGGATCGGTAACTAAACTCACATGTGGCAATCTACACAAAGAGACCTGATATGGATTAAAGTAGATCAGTTTGGTACTTCTATGACCAAATGGGGGTCAGATAATTATTACACAAGATGAATACATCATACAGTAAAGTCTGGTGGGACAGTATTGTTATCTTATAATGTAATGCTTTAGGCATTTTTCTGGTATAAATATTTGTGCTAAAGTTGGTTGCTACTATCACAGACTACTACAGACCCCGGCTACAGACCATTAGCAAACAGGTAAAGTGAGGTAAAAGGGAGAGAGAGTTGGCGCAGTGGTTGTTCCCTCGCCGTGCCCAAGGACTGTATGTGCACTTGGTTTATCCCGGTTCCATGCTTGCTCTCGCAGGTTTTCTCCGGGGATCTCCGGTTTCCTCCTGTGATTAGTTGTTTGGTTATCAGAAACTTCCTTCACCCAATGGAATTTGGGGAGCTGCACAAATAATTGGTGGATGTTACAATCTAAGTGCGGATAAGGTTCGGCAGCAACTGGCCTAGTTGATGCGATCTGATTGTGATGATTCACCATCCAGGCAGCAAAACTACAGCGTTTTGAAAAAATGATTTGGAAAAAGGCGCTATATAAATCCGAAATTTATTATTATCATTTATTAAAATTCCAACACCCTTTAATGAAGGCTAATCATTCCATGAAGTAAGACAGACAGACATTTCATGTAACAGACTATAGGGGAAAGAAACCCTCAATAACAAAAAAGATTTTTTTTTATCATTATGTAACAGAGTAAAAAAATCTTAATAACCAAGAACATTTTAATCATTTTAATCACTTAAAAGTGATGAAAAATTCAAGCTCCTTAAATTGGAATATCAATAATTTGTGACATTAACTCTCCCCAAGCGGGAGTCGACTGCAGATGACAAGTTTCAATTTTTTATTTAATTCAAAAAAAAATTCAGAATTGTAAATGTAAAAACCAGCATGAAATCAGCATGAAAAATGCATTAACAATAGTACAAACAAGCCTAGTATTGGTTCAGTAGCTCTTGCTCGAAAACTCGGGACTGTTTTTGTTAAAACCTATGGCTAGCATGCAGAGCATTAAGAAAGCGGCTGTTAAACATGAACACTAACAAATAGTGTTGCTTTTACTAACTACAGAATACAAATATGTTGCACATTGCTAAATTGGATTTTTGTTGAACATAATAAGCTTTTATAAGAGAAATATTAAGTAAAGATACTCTTTTGCTTTTGAAAGCAGTCAGTCTGTGCTCAAATATCTTCTTTCATCATGATCTTTGCATCGATTCTTTATTAACCCATCAAATACTGTGTGTTGCTATCTACTGTAGATAGTTGAAACAGATAGTATGCATGTTGTTATCTACTGAAGACAGCTCACATCAGATAGTATCTATGTTGCTATCTACTAAATCTACTGAAGATAGCTCACACCTAGGTTTCATTATCATTGAGGTATAGGACTTTTTATTTTTTCAAAAAAGAGCAGGTAGGGCAACTACTTGATTATATTTCTACATGTTCATACTACATATTCTGAAAATTTTAGAAAATTTGCACGAGTCCGTTTTTTTTTAAGTCACATTTTTGTTATAGGGCTACATGTAAAGACCAGTTATAGACAAATGGCCCTAAATAAAACAGACTCTTGCAAATTTCCTCAAATTTTGCATATGATGTAGATTTAACATCTGGAATGTAATCCAAGTGATGTCGTTGCTGCTCTTCTAAATTCATTTTTAAAATGTCCGCCCCAGACCAAGGTGTTCACATCAGATTTTATATATATGTTGCTATCTACTGAAGATAGCTTACATCAGATATACATATCAGATAATATCTGTGTTGCTATCTACTGAAGATAGCTCATATCAGATAATATCCATGTTGCTATCTACTGAAGATAGCTCACATCAGATAATATCCATGTTGCTATCTACTGAAGATAGCTCATATCAGATAACATCTGTGTTGCTATCTACTGAAGATGACTCACATCAAATAATATCCATGCTGCTGTCTACTGGAGATAGCTCATATCAGAGAATATCCATGCTGCTATCTACAGAAGATAGCAACATGGATGTTATCTGATGTAAGCTATCTTCTGAACATAGCTTTAAGATGACCAGATGATATGCATGTTGCTATCTACTGAAGATAGCTCACATCACATAACATCTGTGTTGCTATCTCCTGAAGATGACTCACATCAGATAATATCCATGCTGCTATCTACTGGAGATAGCTCATATCAGAGAATATCCATGCTGCTATCTACAGAAGATAGCAACATGGATGTTATCTGATGTAAGCTATCTTCTGAACATAGCTTTAAGATGACCATATGATATGCATGTTGCTATCTACTGAAGATAACTCACATCACATAACATCTGTGTTGCTATCTCCTGAAGATGACTCACATCAGATAATATCCATGCTGCTATCTACTGAAGATAACATCTGTCTTGCTATCTACTGAAGATAGTTCACATCAAATAATATCCATGCTGCTATCTACTGAAGATAGCTCACATCAGATAATATCTGTGCTGCTGTCTACTGAAGATAGCTCACATCAGATAATATCCATGTTGCTGTCTACTGAAGATAGCTCATATCAAATAATATCCATGCTGGTATCTACTGAAGATAGCTCACATCAAATAATATCCATGCTGCTATCTACTGAAGATAGCTCACATCAGATAATATCCATGTTGCTATCTACTGAAGATAGCTCACATCAGATAATATCCATGCTGCTATCTACTGAAGATAGCTCACATCAGGTAATATCCATGCTGCTATCTACTAAAGATAGCTCACATCACATAATATCCATGCTGCTGTCTACTGAAGATAGCTCACATCAGATAATATCCATGCTGCTATCTACTAAAGATAGCTGACATCAGATAATACCCATGCTGCTTTCTACTGAAGATAGCAATAATATATGTATTGCTATCTACTGAAGATAGCTCACATCAAATAATATCCATGCTGCTATCTACTGAAGATAGCTCATATCAAATAATATCCATGCTGCTGTCTACTGAAGATAGCTCACATCAGATAATATCCATGCTGCTATCTACTGAAGATAGCTCACATCAGATAATATCCATGCTGCTATCTACTGAAGATAGCTCACATCAGATAATATCCATGCTGCTATCTACTGAAGATAGCTCACATCAGATAATATGCATGCTGCTGTCTACTGAAGATAGCTTACATCAGATAATATGCATGCTGCTGTCTACTGAAGATAGCTCACATCAGATAATATGCATGCTATCTACTGAAGATAGCTTACATCAGATAATATGCATGCTGCTGTCTACTGAAGATAGCTCACATCAGATAATATCCATGCTGCTATCTACTGAAGATAGCTCACATCAAATAATATCCATGCTGCTATCTACTGAAGATAGCAACATGGATGTTATCTGATGTAAGCTATCTACTGAGCATAGCTTTAAGATGACCAGATGATATGCATGTTGCTATCTACTGAAGATAGCTCACAACTGATAATATCCTTAGCTTACAGCTTGCTGCTATCTACTGAAGATAGCAACATGGATGTTATCTGATGTAAGCTATCTACTGAGCATAGCTTTAAGATGACCCAGATAATATCCATGCTGCTATCTACTAAAGATAGCTGACATCAGATAATACCCATGCTGCTTTCTACTGAAGATAGCTCATATCAGATAATATATGTATTGCTATCTACTGAAGATAGCTCACATCGAATAATATCCATGCTGCTATCTACTGAAGAAAGCTCATATCAAATAATATCCATGCTGCTGTCTACTGAAGATAGCTCACATCAGATAATATCCATGCTGCTATCTACTGAAGATAGCTCACATCAGATAATATCCATGCTGCTATCTACTGAAGATAGCTCACATCAGATAATATCCATGCTGCTATCTACTGAAGATAGCTCACATCAGATAATATGCATGCTGCTGTCTACTGAAGATAGCTTACATCAGATAATATGCATGCTGCTGTCTACTGAAGATAGCTCACATCAGATAATATGCATGCTGTCTACTGAAGATAGCTTACATCAGATAATATGCATGCTGCTGTCTACTGAAGATAGCTCACATCAGATAATATCCATGCTGCTATCTACTGAAGATAGCTCACATCAAATAATATCCATGCTGCTATCTACTGAAGATAGCAACATGGATGTTATCTGATGTAAGCTATCTACTGAGCATAGCTTTAAGATGACCAGATGATATGCATGTTGCTATCTACTGAAGATAGCTCACAACTGATAATATCCTTGTTGCTATCTACTGAAGATAGCAACATGGGTGTTATCTGATGTAGCCTCCATATTACTATCTACTGAAGATAGCTCAAATTAAATACTATACATGCTGTTCAGGTAAATTCACACCCCCATGTGGAAGATTAAGGTCGTGTCTTCCATAGGGGGTGTATGGATTTCAATCGGAAAAGCCCACTGCGAGACTCTGGATTCCATGCAGACAATTGAAAACTACAGACATGTATATACATTGTAATGATTGTGTTGAGACTATAGGGTCATGTTAAGTGTACTGTCTTCCTAAAAACAAGGCCATGCTTGACGTGCCTGATACATGACCTACTTCAAGTGAATTCATTAAAGTGGGAAACGCTAGGCTGTTTTAGCACATACTTGTATAGATGCATTTTAAATTATCAAGCATTCTGTGTGCCAAGCAACTTTGCAATAATCAGAAGCATATTGAGAGTCATGGGATCAGGGAACCGAGACTGTTTGAAGGGGCACCAGCTGTTTTTCGTCAATTATTAATGACAATTTTGCTAAATTGAGGCCAATGGTGGGAGGGGATACATAACCCTGTACCTCAATGATGCTACTTCACTGACACACATGACCACACCTTTATTTATTATGCCCTTTTAAGAGATATACTGATGTACAACACAGTTTGTCTCCACAAAATGATCTAAGTAGGTCCAATTTGATTATACAATAGATCATGGAATTCATTCTGTGTGTGTGTGTGTGGGGGGGGGGTGACCTATCAAAGCACCATTGTCAAATATGATAAGCAAAAGCAAAAGATTTTTTGTTGCCTGAATTAGAGGAGGCTAAAAAATAAGATCTTTGAAACCTCCAGGTTTTGGACTAAATCATGCAAAATACGACCATTTTGGCGATTTTGGATGACCAACAGCTGCTCTGGTACCCAAACTGGATTCCAATCAGCCCTCGAATTAACCCACGGCACCGACGGCATATTGCCGTGGGTGCCCACCCCCATTGCCGCAATGCCCTCAAAATATGTCCTTTACCGACGGCAGTCACTTGCCGTGCCCCTAAATGAAGTTGCCGTGGGTGCCCTAGCCGGCCAGGCCTGCCCCTTCATTATAAAATCATTAACAAGTACTGGTTAAATCGCCGCAAAATTGTGGAAAATTAAATCGAAAATTTTGAACACGATCGCTATTTTGAGCATCGTAAACCCAGCTATTAATCACAGTATGTACACAATAGTTTGTTGTGAATTAATATTCATTACCCCTACGTAAGCTTACATATTCAGCCAATCACATCAGCTTTTATGGTTGCTAGAAATCTGGCTTCATTTTCTCGATTGGTCAGAGAAATACCTTCAGCGTACTATCGACCAATCAGAAACGCTGTTAGTAACTAAACAGCTAAGCTTCCTCGACCTCGTGTCATGAACAAAATCTGAGCGCTGGGCAAATCAATTGATCTCTCGATTAGCAAACATTGACTTCCCATTGCAAACCGATGGCGATACCCTTCCGGTATCGTCTTATCTTGTACATGTAAGCCCATCTCTAGATATTTTTTGCACGAAATAGTTTTTTAAATCCCGGCGAATTTGATCAATATTATTACCAAAAGTTACAGCTGTTTCATCGCTGTTTCGAGTCAGTTTTGCAGCTCAGAACTAGGGATCGCAAAATTTAAGTAAATTAAACTGTTGATTTTTGATTGCTTTGTATTATTTTTAAAGCAGGTTTTTTAAGCAATCAGGTTAGTTTTAGTATAAAGTTGAGAGTCGAATTTTACTTTGGTGTCGAATTCAGCTGACGGCAATGTATCTATTCGCTTTTGAAAAATTGCCTTGGTGCCCTTCTCAAATTTTCAACAGTTGCCTTGATGCCCTTTTGAAATATTACAAATTGCCGTGCTGCCTTGCCTTTTCAGTGAAAATCCACGGCAATTATCAACTTGCCCTAAAAAGGTTGCCGTGCCCCTTCAGATCCTTAATTCGAGGGCTGATTCCAATATCATCCAATTTCAAACATGCAAAAAAAACAACATGAAAAGCGTGTAAGAAATATTTTGACTTGTCCTCTCAGTATATATAGAATATTGCTGGATTCTTCAATGTCAAGGCTATTCAAGTTGAAATCCATACACCCCCTGTGGAAGACATGACCTTAATCTCCCACACAGGGTGTGTGAATTTCATCATAGACTGTAACAGTCTATGATTTCATATGGGATTGCCTGAATGGACTCCATTTGAAATCTGCACTGTCTGTGTGGTAGATTAAGGTCATGTCTTCCATAGGGGATGTGTGGATTTCAACTGGAATAGTCCATTTTTCTGGTTGTCATGCATTACAAGTAAATAAATGGCAGAATTTCTAAAAATATAAGATATAAAATGGAAGATGCTGATAGAACTGACAGATGCCCTTGTGCATTGTACAATGGTGGCCAGTGAAGCCCTTGTTTCATTTTAATAACATCTTCATTAAAAAATACATATTGTTAGATTTCCTTTTCACAAATCTAATTTTCACAAAATCCACTAGTTAATTAATATATCTGCCTTTATAGATGAGTTGACTTCTGATGTCAATGCCTGGCAGTGTCGCACGCATCATCACAAATTCCATTGTATACTGCCTGGCAGTATGCGCGCACATCATATTATGCTCAGGGATCGTGTTTTTAAAACTCCCGCCACATCATGATAAGGCTATTGAACAGTGTAGTGGTTACATGGGGTTCACTTAAGCATATTGATATACCAGTCCCTTGCCTTTGTTGATAAACATTTATAGACCACTTGACATGTGACGTCATTGCCCGGCAGTATCTTGGCGCACATTAAGGCAATTTCCATTGTTCTTCGCCCTGCAGTGTGCATACGCATCGTAGTTTGCTCAGGGCACATGCATTTTAAATTGCCCACTACATTTCATATAATACAAGAAAGCCACTGAACAGTGTAGCGGTTCGTTCAAGAATGTCGATAGACTAGTCCCTTGCGTTTGTTGATAAACATTGAGGTCAACTCTATAGAGATTCAAAATAATATAATATTGGAACTAAAATTTTCAAACTCACTTTGCTAAATCATCTTAGGCCAAAAAAAAGGTTCGTCTCAAATCTCACGCGCGCATTTGTAAAATCGCGCGATTTGAATTAAAAGAAATGCAGACATTTTTTTTATTTAAAAATTTTTTTTTTCATTTTTTACTGTAAAAATTAAGCGAAAATCTTTTCAAACCACTCGTGAGCTTTAAGACAAACCTTTATTTTTTTGGCCTTACCAATAATAAGTGACACAGCAACATGAGAATTATCTAATGGATATTTGTATGCTCTTAGGTGCCCACTTTTATTATTATTTCATTGTATTATCATTACGTATCCATTATCAATTCTATTATTTCATTGTATTATCATTATGTATCCATCATCAATTTGATTATTTCATTGTATTATCATCATGTATCCATTATCAATTTTATTATTTCATTGTATTATCATCATGTATCCATTATCAATTTTATTATTTCATTGTATTATCATCATGTATCCATTATCAATTTGATTTCCTGAACAAGAATGCCTATTATATCCTTTTTGTTAAGTTTCCAAATTGTTTTCACTGGTCGTCAATTACACTGAATGTAATCATATATCCTTTAGTTGGCATTAAAATCAATATACAAATGCAGATGGTTGTCTGTCAAACACGTAATAATTGAGTTGACTGTCACACAGAGAACTCATGCAAAGGTGATATGCACCTTTATTATAGAATTAATACAGGGATACAATCATATACACAGTGGTTTATCAGATATTAATAACGATGCATCTAGGTTTTTTATCGCGGTAAATATGATATATGGAATGATGGCCTAGTTTTGCTTCTACTTGCTTGTTTGTTTGTTTGTTTTTATTCAAATCTTATTACAAACATTGCTCATCCAGCATGCACTCATCAAAAACATGTTAGACGTGTGAGGCAAATAAAGCTGACACACAAGAAGAAAGGTATGGGTTCTATAAAGAAGATCTCAAGACTTGATATAGGGGGTGTCATTCGTATCCATGTGCATGATTTTTCTCAGGAGGGAAACAACCAAAACTTTAATTTTGATATATTATTGGCCTTACGTCAAGAACCGCAAAAAGGGATCCATTGCATTTCAGATCTTTATATGGGTCACAATATAGTCAAAACCTTTGAAGATTTGGTTTTAGAATTTGATATTTCCATTAAAGACAGGAGAAAATACAATTATTTAATGAATGGGATTTATTTGGATTGGTTCCAGAACCCTAAGAACATTCAAGAAAACATTTTTGATACTATTTCTGCTTCGCTTTTAGATGCAGAGAAGGTTTCAAAACATGCCTACTCAACTCTTAGGAACCAAGCCACTGTTGAAGCTGAAAACAAATGGGTTGATTGTCTCGATGTGTTTGATGAAATTGAATGGAACTGTGTGCATAGTAGCAATTTTAAATGTACTATTGAAACCCAGTTACGCTCTTTTTTATTTTAAAGTTTTTCATAGGGCAATTTGTACAAATAATTTTCTTCACAGAATTGGTAGGGTGGATTCACCCAATTGTTACTTTTGTAATGAATTGCCGAAACAATTTTGCATTTATTTTGTGAATGCAAGAATGTGTCTCCCATGTGGGATGAACTATGTTTTATATCAACAGTGTCACTGGGGATTCTTTTACATTTTCCAAATTTGATAAAATGTTTGGTATCAGGGATACCTCAGAACATGACCTTTGTATTAATTTCCTTTTTCTGTGCCTTAAATTTTACATTCATAAGTGCAGAACAGGAATAAAAAACTTCAAAAAAAAAAAAAAAAAAAAAAAGAACCGCAAGATCTATGGAAATATAAATGTGAATATTGGCTTCACTTATTTCTTAAAAGAACAATGTATTAATATTCTGATAGTACAATGACTAAAATATTGACTCTTGCCATCAAACTCTCTTTAAAGACGTTAAAGTAAGTACAAATTGATTGTTATTCTAAAGTGTTTTAGCATCTTATTACTTACAATGCATTTCCCTATTATTTTCTAAAAGGCCATTTCCATTAATTTCAATCTCTTTTACATTAGCAAAAAGTGAATTGAATTATTGAGTTCAGTTATAATACTTAAAACCATGGCAACTGACATTATGTAGCTTGTTTTAAAAATGCAAGTTGCAAAAATTCAAACTCATCTCACAGTGATTCAAGGTTAGAAATAATTTAATGATAAAATAAAAAGCTGGAGCTAATTTAGACATATATTTGCAGCTCCCATGCATCTATGCTTTAAATATATTACGGTTATGGTGGTCGACCTCTTTTTTTATTTGGCACAAGACCCCACTACAGAGCCTGATATTGCCTACCCTAGGTTTATTACACAGTGTATGTTTCATCAATTTATTAATCAGGTGGAGGCCCGTTAGTAAACGAGGTTATATAACACTAGACCTTTTGCACTTGATATAGTTGAAGCCCTGATTTTTATTACACAACAGCAGCCACAGTCCAATGCAGATATTTAATGATTTTTTAGGAGCCAATCCAAACCAAGTTGTCATTCTTCGCATAAAAACAAGTTACATATACGAGTACACATTTCAAAATGCAAAAGATTTTACTAAACATTCAACATGGATATAGTTTAGAAAAATACAGCTCATGAATTTGTAATACAGAATGTTGGTATGAAGGGGTCTCGATGGTTGCCTATAGTCTCTACACCTTCTAAATGTAATAATGAGAAATATATCGAGGGTTGAGAGCCAGAAAGCCTCAACTCACAATCACCTGCTCCCACAAAATGAGCACAAAGTTGCTAGGGCACTATAGAACAGTCCATATAATTGTGACAAAATTCAATACAGGTAGTCATTGTGACGTCAACACCACCATCTTGTGGGTACTGAGTGCCTTGTTGCTAAGATCACCACGTTGATGCTTCACTGAAGAGGTGCGCCACATGCTGCGACTTCCGTGATAATCGGGGTGTAATGTCTAACGATGACATGCAGAACGGAAGTATTCACAAGATGGCGGATCCCGCGGAAAAGGCTGATGGCCACTATAGAAAACAAAAGACAATGTAGAGGAAATATTGATTTTGAAGACCAAAGCAAGGAGCCAACTTTAAGCTCATTTCGTGAGAGGTGGTCATAGTGAAAACTAGCAAAACAGATTCCTTCTAAAATTAACAGTTTTTGAGAAAATCGCATCATCGTGTCATTTCTACTCCGCTTAAATACAGGGTGCTGATTTATGTATTTAGTGGGGAAGGCGAAAGTCTGCAAAATATTTTTGTGACCTTCAGGGTCAGATTTTGAATGCTGGCGCTGTATAGAGGTTACATCCACTTTACTCATGCGTGACTTCTAACAAAAGGCGCTGGTTCCCGTAGTATTCCTCATTCAAACTAATTCAATGCACGACCTCGGAGTTACCTGCATGACTTTGGCGGGCTATTTTGAAATAGTCATGGTTGCACTTGCAGGTACTGCTTTTGAAAGTCCTAAACAAGGTACAGGAGTCGCTGGTAGGATATGCAGCTTATAGAACACGGATAACCTCTATTGTAGTAGGCTAACTTCCTGTGTCACCCACCAATTCTTCACCTGAATTGTTTCTACTGAGAATATTACCACATATTCACCACAATTAACCACCTAAAAGGTGGTTGACGGTTGATATCAAAGTTCACTCGCATCACCCGCATTCACCTCCACCCGATCTGTTTCTATGGGGCCATTACCACATATTTCTTGCATCACCCCAAATTCACCCACAACTGTTTGCTCAGTAGAAACCCCAGTTAACTTGAATTCACTGGCAACCATTTTCTCAGTAGAAACCCTGATTTAACTCTAAGTTACCCGCAACCATTTTCTCAGTATAGAAACCCTGAATTAACTCATTTCACCTGCAACCGTTTTTTCAGTAGAAACCCTGATTTAACTCGAATTCACCCGCAACCGTTTACTCAGTAGAAACACGCTGAATCACATGTCAAACTCAAAATACACAATTGCACTTGTATGCAAACTCAACATAATATACAGCCTACCAGTAAGACAAACTGATACATAGTAAAAGTAATTTAGCTAATATTAAAAATGTATGAACATCATATTGCACCGATTTTTGCTTTGTTTTTTGAAGGCAAAATATACAGCCTACCAGCAAGACAAACTGATACATAATAAAAGTAATTTAGCTAATATTAAAAATGTATGAACATCATATTGCACCGATTTTTGTTTTGTTTTTTGAAATGAAAACCAGTGAAGACAGATAGCACTGGAGTAATATTGCACATGGGGTTATCAAGTTACAAGTAAATTATGTATTAATATAATAATCATAGAGCTTTATATTGAAAACGAAAGGGATTAAATGACCATCCTATTTAATATGATAAGGGTTGTCGTTCCATGTACATTGCAGATGCAGTTAAAAATGTTTGGCTGATGTTAGCATGTATTTATTGGGAATGGGGCATATAACATTTCAAATACATTCCAATTTGAATCAGGAACTGACATAGACAGCCTAAATTTTGTCAAGGGGGGACATCCTCAATACAATATCATTTCCTTCAACATATTCAACCAAAAAGCACACTTCCCTGATACTGATATTTTAGTTCAGTGCACTTATACTAGTATGAAGTTAATTAAAAGATACAATAAATCAGATAAAAACAACCAGGACATTAATAAATTGTATCAGCAGCGATATTTTGTTCTGTACAGTTGCAACTTATCCTGAGTGTCCTCTGGTTAGGTTGACATTCAATGGGTCAAAGCATGCCTCCATGAAGACTTGTGCTGGTGCTTAGGGTGCTAATTTGGTTGAATAGTGTGTAAGTTGATGAAGTATAGTCAATTTGATGATGCCATCTCCAGATCGAGAACCAGATGCTGAACATGACGTATCAAGCAGCTGGGGAAGATAGTAGGTACCCTGGGATGTCATTCTCATATAGAGCATTGACATCTCCCTCCTCGGTGTTGTGATTATCATCGTAATCATCATCATCAACAACATCCTCTTCATCACATTATAATCGTCATCACCATCCTCGTCATAATCAACATCATCATCATAATCGTTATCATTGTCATCATCAGGCTGCAAAGTAAGGATTCTGAAGGGCACCCATTTCAAGGTAATTTTGAAAGGGCACATCTATTTTACAAGGCAATTACATGTTAAAGAATAGCAGCAATTAATAGGGCATCAAGGCAACTGGTAGGGCACCGAAGGCAATTGCCTTCCTTCGGAGCCTTCGGTTATTTTGCAGCCTGGTCATCATATCATCATCATCATCATCACATGTACCTCCATGGACCTCATGTTGGTGTTACTGAACCTCCCTTGCATATACCTGTACGAAATATCACTACCTCAAGCAGGGATGCGAGATGAGCAGGAGAATGCCCCTGAGGAGTGGATGTTTTCTCATCATATTAAATCAATACCTTCATGATGACTTCCAATCTGATTCTACCTAAGACATAAGACCCAAAGAGATTGCCGCAGGTGTAATGCGATGGTAAATCCCCCATCTTGGTTTGTTACTTAGGCTATATAGGGCAAATAGCGTACCTCCTGCACTTAGTATGCGCATCATCATAATCATCATCATCACTATCATCATCATCCTCATCAACATCCTCTGCCTCATTATCATCATCATCACATGTACCACCATGGACCTCATGTTGGTGTTACTGAACCTCTCTTGCATATACCTGTACTATACATCACTACCTTATCTACCTTATCGTTTCATACAGATGAGCAGGAGAATGCCCCTGAGGAGAAGTTTTCTCGTCATAATCAATACCTTCATGATGACTTCCAATCTGATTCCACGAAAGAGATAAGACCCAAAGAGTACCAACTCAACATTGCCGCAGGTGTCATGCTATGTCAAATCCCCCATCTTGGTTTGTTACTTAGGCTATATAGGGCAAATAGCGTACATCCTGCACTTAGTATGCATCATCATAATCATCATCATCACTATCATTGTCATCATTATATCATCATCATCATCATCAACATCCTCTGCATCATCATCATCATCATCACATACCTCCATGGACCTCATGTTGGTGTTACTGAACCTCCCTTGCATATACCTGTACTATACATCACTACCTTATCGTTTCATACAGATGAGCAGGAGAATGCCCTTGAGGAGGGGACGTTTTCTCGTCATAATCAATACCTTCATGATGACTTCCAATCTGATTCCACGAAAGAGATAAGACCCAAAGAGTACCAACTCAACATTGCCGCAGGTGTCATGCTATGTCAAATCCCCCATCTTGGTTTGTTACTTAGGCTATATAGGGCAAATAGCGTACATCCTGCACTTAGTGTGCATCATCATAATCATCATCATCACTATCATTGTCATCATTATATCATCATCATCCTCATCATTATCATCAACACCAACATCCTCTGCCTCATTATCATCATCATCATCATCATCATCATCATCACATACTCCATGGACCTCATGTTGGTGTTACTGAACCTCCCTTGCATATACCTGTACTAAACATCACTACCTTATCGTTTCATACAGATGAGCAGGAGGATGCCCCTGAGGAGAAGTTTTCTCGTCATAATCAATACCTTCATGATGACTTCCAATCTGATTCCACCAAAGAGATAAGACCCAAAGAGTACCAACTCAACATTGCCGCAGGTGTCATGCTATGTCAAATCCCCCATCTTGGTTTGTTACTTAGGCTATATAGGGCAAATAGCGTACATCCTGCACTTAGTATGCATCATCATAATCATCATCATCACTATCATTGTCATCATTATATCATCATCATCATCATCAACATCCTCTGCATCATCATCATCATCATCACATACCTCCATGGACCTCATGTTGGTGTTACTGAACCTCCCTTGCATATACCTGTACTATACATCACTACCTTATCTACCTTATCGTTTCATACAGATGAGCAGGAGAATGCCCTTGAGGAGGGGACGTTTTCTCGTCATAATCAATACCTTCATGATGACTTCCAATCTGATTCCACGAAAGAGATAAGACCCAAAGAGTACCAACTCAACATTGCCGCAGGTGTCATGCTATGTCAAATCCCCCATCTTGGTTTGTTACTTAGGCTATATAGGGCAAATAGCGTACATCCTGCACTTAGTGTGCATCATCATAATCATCATCATCACTATCATTGTCATCATTATATCATCATCATCCTCATCAACATCATCAACACCAACATCCTCTGCCTCATTATCATCATCATCATCATCATCATCATCATCATCATCATCATCACATACTCCATGGACCTCATGTTGGTGTTACTGAACCTCCCTTGCATATACCTGTACTAAACATCACTACCTTATCGTTTCATACAGATGAGCAGGAGGATGCCCCTGAGGAGAAGTTTTCTCGTCATAATCAATACCTTCATGATGACTTCCAATCTGATTCCACCAAAGAGATAAGACCCAAAGAGTACCAAGTCAACATTGCCGTGGGTCTAATACTATGATAAATCCCCCATCTTGGCCTGTCACTCATGGAGGGCAAATAGCGTACCTCCTGCACCTAAGTGCATGTTTTTGGCACACCATGTTACACGCAGAACGCAAACAACAACGCAACTTGCTAATCGCAAAGCGTAATAATCCGGGTACACAATTTTACCCTCCATGAGCGCCATGCCAACATACATTTTTGTAGCAGAGTCGGTACTCTTTGGTTCTACCTCACTGAAGTTACAGGATTCTCCTCCTGATCACCCATATAGCATAACATACCTGAATTCATCAACACCAACACCATGTACCCCAAGCTGATGAGGTTCCTGCATTGCCTTAACATGCATAATATGCAGTCACTGCTGTTGAAGATACAGACCACCTTTTCATGGTGCTTGCAGACGTCGTTATATCAATACTACGAGTTCTAGTCTGCACTTCAGGATGCGATAAATGCAACAATCCTCCTATAAATTCCTGTACACGTAATACCACTACTACTAATACCAACGATGATGATAATTCCCAAGCCATGGTATGGTCTCCAGCATCCGTACAATCATCACAGCACATATGTACGGCTTAAAAATCCACCACCACACTTAGGTTGCGTTAGTCCTGCCATTTAGCTATATGCAATAACTGAGCTAGCAGTGCGAGTCAAGCATACAACACAAGCATCTCACAGGTTGTGCTAGCTGATGTACAGTGCTGCATTATGCATATACGTGTGTGTGTTTTGATCAGCTGACTGGCTCAGGCATCTGCCTGCTTGCTATAATGGTCTCACAATCCAATGCTTAGGTGAATCCTTATAATTAATGCTCTGCATGCTAGCCATAGATTTTGAGATATTTTTTTCAAAATATCAAGAGCTCTCTTAAGAACCACTGAACCAATACTAGGCTTGTTTGTACTCAATGTAATGCATTTTTCATGTTGATTTCAAATATGGTCATATAAATTAACAATTCTGACATTTTTGAATTAAACAAAAAATGAAATTTGTCATCTGCAGTTGACAACCGCATAGAGTTAAACCATATACAAGAGCACACAGAATTGCAGTATGCATGCAGAGACCCTTGCAGGCCACCTGTGTATGTACTCCCCATTGCAATACTCTGAATACTGCTTTAATTTCATATCCTCCTTGTTTATGAATATAACAAACTTGAAATTACATAACAAAAATGTTTATATAATAACAAAAATAAGATGTGTGCAAGAAAATTTGTAAAAAAGGTGAAAAAATAATGAAGTAATCCAATTTTCTGAATTGGTGCCTTACTAGAATCACACAATTAAATTGTCAGTTAAAAATAGGACAAATTAAGTAAGTGTAGCTAATATTCCCTGATGCAACAGTGCCAGTGTGGGTGTAGGATATGTGATGCAAAATGCTCTATATCCTAATGCTGCTTTGTGCATTTTTGTGGGTGTCGACTGCCGACGACAAGTTTAAATTTCAGAATTGTAATTTTCCATTACTACATTTGGAATCAGCATGAAAAATGCATTAAAATGAGTACAAACAAGCCTAGTATTGGTTCGGTGGTTCTTAACAATGCGTAGCTAATATACCCTGATGCAACAGTGCCCATTTGTGGGTGTAGGATAAATGACGAGTTAAGATGCAAAATGCTCATTACCCAATTGCTGCCTTATGCATTTTGGTCTTAATTAACTTTCTTCATGCAGGTGTTGACTGCAGATAACAAGCTTAAATTGTTTTAATGCAAAAATTCCAGAATTGTAAATTTTCATTGATTTATTTAGAATCGGCATGAAAAATGCATTAAAATAAGTACAAACAAGCCTAGTATTGGTTCAGTAACATAACATAACATAACATAACAACAAGAATTTATAATGCGCCTTTGCCTAAGGATTCAAGGCGCAAGAGAAAAGAAAACCAAAAAATTTAACCAAAAATACAGAAAGCAATGGCAGCAATAATTAAGGAAATAAGTGTGTTTTGATCAATGACTTAAATGAGTCCAGGCTGATAGCATTTTTGATAGTCGATGGTAATTCATTCCAAAACTTTGGAGCAGTTACTGAAAAGGCCCTATCCCCAGCACATTTCCTGGTGCGAGGAATGATAAAATTAACACTCTCACTGGACCTAGTGTTCATAGCATGTATGGAGCTCTTGACCATGAGACAGTTGGAAATGTACTGAGGAGAGAGCCCATTCAGGGACTTATACACAAGTGTGAGTGTCTTGAACTTGATTCTCTCATGAACTGGTAGCCAATGAAGATCTCTTAAGAGTGGGCTCACATGATCAGACCTGGGCTTGCGATATATCAGCTTGGCACATTTGTTCTGTAATTTCTGCAGTCTGGAGAGATCTTTCTGTGTTATTCCATTGAGCAAAATGTTACAGTAATCAAGACGTGAGAGAATGAGGGTTCTGACAGTATTTTGACAAGTATTGAAATCTAAATTGGACGAATTCTGGTGATGTTTCTAATGAGCCCATTTACTGATTTACATAGTTGGGTGATGTGAGCAGACATACACATTTGACGATCAAAGACAACCCCAAGGTTACGAACAGAAGTGGATGGAAAAATTTCCACACCATCAAGAATAAGGCTAACATTGGCAATCTTCTTAAAATGGTGGGGAGATGCTGCCAGAAAAAACTCAGTCTTTTCTTGATTTAGTTTGAGCTTGTTTTCAATCATCCAAGTCTGTATGTCTGCAACACATCTGGCGAGCTTCCATAATGCACACACTATATCACCAGGAATAGTAGGATCTACCACCAAATAAATCTGGGTATCATCAGCATATATATGGTATTTTACATTATGCTGACGTAGGATTTTCCCAACAATATGAGTATAATACACAAAACCCAATGGCCCAGTTACAGACCCTTGAGGGAGGCCATACTCCAGATGCATATCGTTAGAATAAGTACCTGATACCAGTATTCTAAATGATCTATTTTCAAGATATGAGCTGTACCAGTCATAGGCAGAACCTCCAATACCAAAGTCATCTCTGAGCCTATGCATCAAAATTTCGTGGTCCACCGTGTCGAAAGCAGCTGAGAGATCTAACATCAGCAGCAAGACAACCTTTTGATCATCTAAAGCACGCAAGATGTCATTTTGGACAGAGACTAAGGCCGTTTCAGTACTGTGTTGCCCTCTGTAGGCAGATTGCATAGGCTCAGAAAGGTTATTGGTATCAGTGTGATGAGTTATCTGAGATGAGGCACATTTTTCAAGAACCTTGGAAGTAAATTGCAGGTTTGAAACTGGACGGTAATGCTTGAGATCATTATTGTTCAGTGGTTCTTAAGTGAGTGTAGGTAATGTTCCCTGATTCAACAGTGCTTATGTGGGTGTAGTAATAGCATATTATGAAGAGGCAAAATGCAAAATGCTCTATACCCAAATGCTGCCTTGTGCATTTTTGTATTAACTCTCTCCACGCGGGTGTTGACTGCGGACGACAAGTTTCGATTTCTTTTAATGTAAAAATTTCAGAATTGTAAATTTTCATTGCTTTATTTAGAATCGGCATGAACAATGCATTAAAATGAGTACAAACAAGCCTGGTATTGGTTGGGTTGGTTCTTAAGATAGTGTAGCTTACCCTGATGCAACAGTGCCCATGTGGGTGTAGGATATATGAAAAGGTAAGATGGCTCTATACCCAAATGCTGCCATGTGCATTTTTGTATTAACTCTCTCCATGTGGGTGTCGACTGTGGACGACAAGTTTCAATTTCTTTTAATGTAAAAATTTCAGAATTGTAAATTTTCATTACCGTATTTGAAATCAGCATAAAAAATGTATTAAAATGAGTACAAACAAGCCTAGTTTTTGAGAAAATATTTCAAAACTTTTAAAAATTCAAAAATTTCAGAATTGTACATTTCCATGACCATATTTGGAATCAGCATGAAAAATGCATTAAAATAAGTACAATGAGTATGGTTCTTGATTTTTTGAGAAAATATCTCAAAATTTTATATTTTGAAGCCTATAGCTAGCAGGCAGAGCATTATATTGCATACCATTAGATATTCTGTAAATGCTAATTAGTGGGCACTAATTAGTGTGAGTATGGTATTGGAAAACAATTTTCCCCATAAAAATTCACTTTGTCCCCCAATGCCCCCCGAAAAAAATCCTGGTGCCGCCACTGATTCTTATAGGCTACATGTTAGATTATTTGAATATTTCCACTTCTTTCAGGTTTGCCAAATACAAAATATTTCACAACTTTTAAAATTTCATAACGACCTGAAATAACAAAATAAAATAAAAAATAATGAGGAATGTTATGGGTTCTATAAAGGAGATCCCAAGGCTTGATAGAAGGGAAATTTTATATGCCCCATGTGCATGATTTTTTTTATTAGGAGGGAGAAACACCAAAACTTTTCTTTTGATATATTGTTTTAATCAAGTAAGGCAAGACATATGGAATTATAAATGCAATTTTTGGTTTCCTTGACTCATTTCCTATAGGATTAATGGTGACAATCCACTACAAATGAGCCCAGAAGTCGGCCCTTCATAAGTTGATATTTTTTACAGATTTGGGAGTATCATACCTGAAGCTTCAAAATAACACTTCCAACTAACTTTGTACGATATCCAGAAATGAAGTTATCATACTTCAAAATTTGCCTTACAACAGATCACAACACTGAGAAAACTGCACTTAAAGTTATCAAAATTCTATTATTTCTGTTGAAACCAGCTCCATAAAATGTTTTAAGTTTTTGTATAGCTGTGTAAGAGAAGTTGGAAATATTTCAAATCTGTGACAATCTAATTGTTCTCAAAATATGAAATTTTTGTGCACTGTAGTTCAAAATCACATTTTCCGACTCCTGGGCTCATTCATGGTGGATATGTATTAATATTAAGAAAAACACTGCAGGTTTTTTTTATGGCTACAACTGGAGAGAATAATAACTATGGCTTCTGCCATTGAGCATGCCTTGAAAGGTTAGAAAATGATGAATTTCATGTTAAAAGCTAAATCCAGGGCTTCTTGAACAAGCTATGGCTTCAATGCCTTTTAAGTCAGTCCATAGCAACCGCATGTCCAAACAACCTGATAACTTGGTTGCCATAGAAATAACTAATTATACATTTAATGGGCTCTAATTATGAAATAAAATATATATGAAGGCCTTTCAAGCAATTTGTTTGATGATGATTACATATATTATTGTAAATGAAAAAAAAATCATAATCGTCAAGCAAATTTGGCAGTTGTAAACATCATTACACATTTATAAAACATTATATAATAATAAGGCTAAAAAACACTGTTATGTCTCAAAGCCGCCGCGCGAATTTGTCTTTCTTAACACGTCTGTGTCAGCTGAAACAGCAAATTCATTTTTTATTTCCTTTTTTTAGGTTTTTTGCTGCAAAATCATGAAATTCTATGACAAATTTGGAAGAAATGTTACTGGATTCCATCTCTCTATTGTTTGAAATTCCAAAATCTCCCACACCTCTTCAACTTCTTGTGGATGAAAATGATTGAATCTAAACAAATTTGTGGGGGTGCGATTTTCAAATGGAACAGCCCAATATTCATCCATAATGCTTTCAAAATTATAGTGAATGGACTACAGTGAAAATCTATGTGAAGTTTCATTTTCTGACAATCATACATACTGCAAAAATTCATTTCATTTCATTATATTGCAAAAGGAACTACTGTATCACAGGAAATTTGTTCAAATTGCAAAAAATTAATATAGCGAAATATCATGTTTAGCAGTAGAATAAATGAGAATATACTTTCAATTCTGCTCACAATAAATATTTTATATGCAATTAATGGACTCAGTCATTGATACGTGAATTATAACGAGATCGCTCTCATAAAATGATAGCAATTTATTTTGTTTGACATAATTAATTTATACAAACCAACATCCAAAATTCCACACATATGCATACAAATGCTAATTAAAAGTACAATGGCAATCAATAAATCAATAATTCTGGGAACATGAATTGCAGCAATCTATGCTACCATGTATGATACTCATATATCTCATATAAATAATTATTAACAAATCGTTTTAATAACTAAACACAGCAATACCAAATGTGATCAATACTAATATTATAAGCAGCGGATTCACAAGGTGTTTTAAGGGTTGCTGCTCCCCATATTATTTGCTAAAATCATTCAAAATCAGCCCACTTTTGATATAAATTTGGATGGTTTGAACACAATATACAAATTTATTGGTCAAGCTATATGAGTTATATGTAAAAATGTAAAAAAAGTGCAAATTCTCTATATTTTGGACAATAACTGAAGAACTATAAGACATAAATTTGACATTCTCAGAAAATTTCCTACACAGTCCTACACAATGCATTGCATATATCACATTTACAAAAATGTTACAATTGTTTATTTTGAAAAAATAGAAAATTGATCTACAGATGGACCCACATGGCCTGTACCCGCACAAAAATAGCAAAATTGTTCCTGCAATCATTTTTACATTAGAGGTCATATCTTTAAAACTTTTAAACAAATGAATTCTGGTTTTCTGCCAATTATAGCTACAAGATGGGATTTTACTTATATCTGATGTGAGCTAACTACAGCAGATAGCAACATTACCATAACATCTTAACAATGACAGTTATGTGCTATTTCAGTAGATAGCAACATAAATATTGCCTTCAGTAGACAACACTAACATGATATAGGCCTACTTTGATATGAGCTATCTTTAGTAGATAGCAGCATGGATATTATCTGATGTGAGCTATCTTCAGTAGATAGCAGCATGGATATTATCTGATGTGAGCTATCTTCAGTAGATAGCAGCATGGATATTATCTGATGTGAGCAATCTTCAACAGATAGCAGCATGGATATTATCTGATGTGAGCTATCTTCAACACATAGCAGCATGGATATTATCTGATGTGAGCTATCTTCAACACATAGCAGCATGGATATTATCTGATGTGAGCTATCTTCAGTAGATAGCAGCATGAATATTATCTGATGTGAGCTATCTTCAGTAGACAGCAGTATGGATATTATTTGATGTAAGCTATCTTCAGTAGATAGCAGCATGGATATTATCTGATGTGAGCTATCTTCAGTAGATAGCAGCATGAATATTATCTGATGTGAGCTATCTTCAGTAGACAGCAGTATGGATATTATTTGATGTAAGCTATCTTCAGTAGATAGCAGCATGGATATTATCCGATGTGCACTATCTTCAGTAGACAGCAGCATGAATATTATCTGATGTGAGCTATCATCAGTAGATAGCAGCATGGATATTATTTGATGTAAGCTATCTTCAGTAGACAGCAGCATGGATATTATCTGATGTGAGCTATCTTCAGTAGACAGCAGCATGGATATTATCTGATGTGAGCTATCTTCAGTAGATAGCAGCATGGATATTATCTGATGTAAGCTATCTTCAGTAGATAGCAGCATGAATATTATCTGATGTGAGCTATCTTCAGTAGACAGCAGCATGGATATTATTTGATGTAAGCTATCTTCAGTAGATAGCAACATGGATGTTATCTGATGTGAGCTATCTTCAGTAGATAGCAGCATGGATATTATTTGATATGAGTTATCATCAGTAGATAGCAGCATGGATATTATTTGATATGAGTTATCTTCAGTAGATAGCAGCATGGATATTGTCTGATGTGAGCTATCTTCAGTAGACAGCAGCATGGATAGTATCTGATGTGAGCTATCATCAGTAGATAGCAGCATGGATATTATTTGATATGAGTTATCTTCAGTAGATAGCAGCATGGATATTATCTGATGTGAGCTATCTTCAGTAGATAGCAGCATGGATATTATCTGATGTGAGCTATCTTCAGTAGATAGCAGCATGGATATTATCTGATGTGAGCTATCTTCAGTAGACAGCAGCATGGATAGTATCTGATGTGAGCTATCATCAGTAGATAGCAGCATGGATATTATCTAATGTGAGCTATCTTCAGTAGATAGCAGCATGGGTATAATCTGATGTGAGCTATCTTCAGTAGATAGCAGCATGGATATTATCTGATGTGAGCAATCTTCAGTAGATAGCAGCATGGATATTATCTAATGTGAGCTATCTTCAGTAGATAGCAGCATGGGTATAATCTGATGTGAGCTATCTTCAGTAGATAGCAGCATGGATATTATCTGATGTGAGCAATCTTCAGTAGATAGCAGCATGGATATTATCTAATGTGAGCTATCTTCAGTAGATAGCAGCATGGATATTATCTGATGTGAGCTATCTTCAGTAGATAGCAACATGGATATCATCTGATGTAAGCTATCTTCAGTAGACAGCAGCATGGACATTATTTGATGTAAGCTATCTTCAGTAGATAGGAACATGGATATTATCTGATGTGAGCAATCTTCAGTAGATAGCAGCATGGATATTATCTAATGTGAGCTATCTTCAGTAGATAGCAGCATGGATATTATTTGATGTGAGCTATCTTCAGTAGATAGCAGCATGGATGTTATCTGATGTGAGCTATCTTCAGTAGATAGCAGCATGGATATTATCTAATGTGAGCTATCTTCAGTAGATAGCAGCATGGATATTATTTGATGTGAGCTATCTTCAGTAGATAGCAGCATGGATGTTATCTGATGTGAGTTATCTTCAGTAGATAGCAGCATGGATATTATCTGATGTGAGCTATCTTCAGTAGATAGCAGCATGGATATTATCTAATGTGAGCTATCTTCAGTAGATAGCAGCATGGATATTATTTGATGTGAGCTATCTTCAGTAGATAGCAGCATGGATATTATCTGATGTGAGCTATCTTCAGTAGATAGCAGCATGGATATTATCTAATGTGAGCTATCTTCAGTAGATAGCAGCATGGATATTATTTGATGTGAGCTATCTTCAGTAGATAGCAGCATGGATATTATTTGATGTGAGCTATCTTCAGTAGATAGCAGCATGGATGTTATCTGATGTGAGCTATCTTCAGTAGATAGCAGCATGGATATTATCTAATGTGAGCTATCTTCAGTAGATAGCAGCATGGATATTATTTGATGTGAGCTATCTTCAGTAGATAGCAGCATGGATATTATCTGATGTGAGCAATCTTCAGTAGATAGCAGCATGGATATTATCTAATGTGAGCTATCTTCAGTAGATAGAAGCATGGATATTATTTGATGTGAGCTATCTTCAGTAGATAGCAGCATGGATGTTATCTGATGTGAGTTATCTTCAGTAGATAGCAGCATGGATATTATCTGATGTGAGCTATCTTCAGTAGATAGCAGCATGGATATTATCAAATGTGAGTTATCTTCAGTAGATAGCAGCATGGATATTATTTGATGTGAGCTTTCTTCAGTAGATAGCAGCATGGATGTTATCTGATGTGAGCTATCTTCAACACATAGCAGCATGGATGTTATCTGATGTGAGCTATCTTCAACACATAGCAGCATGGATATTATTTGATGTGAGCTATCTTCAGTAGATAGCAGCATGGATGTTATCTGATGTGAGCTATCTTCAACACATAGCAGCATGGATATTATCTGATGTGAGCTATCTTCAGTAGATAGCAGCATGGATATTATCTAATGTGAGCTATCTTCAGTAGATAGCAGCATGGATATTATTTGATGTGAGCTATCTTCAGTAGATAGCAGCATGGATATTATCTGATGTGAGCTATCTTCAGTAGATAGCAGCATGGATATTATCAAATGTGAGTTATCTTCAGTAGATAGCAGCATGGATATTATTTGATGTGAGCTTTCTTCAGTAGATAGCAGCATGGATGTTATCTGATGTGAGCTATCTTCAACACATAGCAGCATGGATGTTATCTGATGTGAGCTATCTTCAACACATAGCAGCATGGATATTATTTGATGTGAGCTATCTTCAGTAGATAGCAGCATGGATGTTATCTGATGTGAGCTATCTTCAACACATAGCAGCATGGATATTATCTGATGTGAGCTATATTCAGTAGATAGCAGCATGGATATTATCTAATGTGAGCTATCTTCAGTAGATAGCAGCATGGATATTATTTGATGTGAGCTATCTTCAGTAGATAGCAGCATGGATATTATCTGATGTGAGCTATCTTCAGTAGATAGCAGCATGGATATTATCAAATGTGAGTTATCTTCAGTAGATAGCAGCATGGATATTATTTGATGTGAGCTTTCTTCAGTAGATAGCAGCATGGATGTTATCTGATGTGAGCTATCTTCAACACATAGCAGCATGGATGTTATCTGATGTGAGCTATCTTCAACACATAGCAGCATGGATATTATTTGATGTGAGCTATCTTCAGTAGATAGCAGCATGGATGTTATCTGATGTGAGCTATCTTCAACACATAGCAGCATGGATATTATCTGATGTGAGCTATATTCAGTAGATAGCAACATGGATATTATCTAATGTGAGCTATCTTCAGTAGATAGCAGCATGGATATTATTTGATGTGAGCTATCTTCAACACATAGCAGCATGGATATTATTTGATGTGAGCTATCTTCAGTAGATAGCAGCATGGATGTTATCTGATGTGAGCTATCTTCAACACATAGCAGCATGGATGTTATCTGATGTGAGCTATATTCAGTAGATAGCAACATGGATATTATCTGATGTGAACTATTCCACAATTGGTCCTGCAAACATTTTTAAATAAAAGGCCATCCCTCCCTCTCCAGCTGCAGATACTGTCATGACATCAAAAAGATTTTTCTCCATTTCCATAAAATAGTCTCTAATTTATTTAATGATTGGCTAACAACACAAGTTTGGTCTGATGTGAACTATTCAATATATTTTTAATAAAAAAATACATATCTACACAGCTGCAATCCATGCAGGTAGTTATAAAAATTAATTCATGACCAATTTTCCAAGATGGTGATCATTAGGAATGGCAAATAATTATAATCAACCAGCTGCAGTAAGCACTAGGCTATTCCATCTGAAATCCACAATACCCCTGTGTATGATTTAAGAAGAGTCTTCAACAGAGGGAGTATATTTTTCAAATGTAATTGGCTAGGGTTTCTAACTCATACTTCCCCTATTATAGCCTTTCCTCCACAACTGGAGTGAGTATTTCAAATTGGTAGTTATGCATTGACTATTATATTTGCAATCTCTACTCCCTCTGCGGAAAACTTTAGCTAAATTTTGTACAGGTGGAGTGTGGATTTCAAATGGGCCCATTATATGATTAGTCAAAAATTCTAGTCATTATTATAACATCGCCAAAGCTTGTCATTTGGGCGAGGAAATGGCTTTTGGTTCCTAAACAAGATTGACACTTGCGTAAGATTTAATCTTTCCCTAGAGAAGTCCTTTTTGGACGGCTGAGTTTTCGGAACTATAGCGTGTGCAATCTTCAGATGAAGATGGCTTTCGTTAGAGTTCCGAAAGCTCAACCCTCCAAAAAAGAAAGGACTTCTCTAGGGAAAGATTAAATCTTACTCATGTTTACCGACCTAGAGTATCAAGTAATTTTAAAAAGTTGCATGGTTTTACTATATCTAAAAATAAATTTAACTCATTTCCAACTCACATTAAATATCTGGAGTTGAGGTTGTTTGTTGTTTTTGTGTTGTTTATTGTTGATCTGACCCTGATCTAACAGTACCCATTATGACGTCACGGGTCATGTTGGCTCTGCGCCAGCAGACTCGATCGTTTCAAAAGTCGGCCTCAGAAGGGCATGTATTTTATTGCAAAAAATGATATTTTAAACAGTAAATATGATTATAAATCATACTCCAGTCTGTTCATCATTAATTTCTGAAGCAAATTCTTTCATTTTCTGTCGGTGAAAAAACCCTCCATATGAGACCTTTAATATAATTTTGATATTGTGCCGAAACTGCTTCCACTATGAGCAAATATAGGCCAAAATATATTGTGTTGCTTTCTCTACATCCGACCAAATATTTAATTAAAAAAATAATATGAATATTTTATTTTTTAATACTAGAACAATTTGTTTCATTTCCCGCCTTATGATGTATTCACTTGAAAACAATTGATTTGCATTTTATAAAACACAAATAAAATAATATTTGGGTGAAATACCCAAATCTACTATACACAAAATGTATCTATACCCTTTGTACTGCACAAATCTGATATATTAAAAAACAAGCCTAACAAACCTTATAAATCATTCCTTACCATCCTAGTTTGTGGTGATTTTTTTAAAAAAATACCAACAGACCTACCCTGTGTTTGATGTGTTTAGGGCAATACAAACTTCTTTCTTTAGGCCTTATCAAAATCATTTTTGTCAGGTTAAGAAAATTAAGAAAATTATGTACAAGTGATATGAATTAATAGATATCTTGTACCAACTAGAATTACACGGTTCATAATTAATCAATAATTAATCAAATTCCCATTGAGCACATATTCTTTTTAAAGGAGTTTTTATTCAGATTTACCCTATTGTTTCTGATTTGACAATAAATCCAGACACAGAAATAAGAACATTTAAAAATGAAATCAAACACATCTCACATCATAGATTTTTTAACATCTTCAAAATCCAAAGTTTAAAGCAGTATACAGACTTTTTTTATTGTACAATATTGTATGTACAATATATGTACGTTATTTATCTATTTTATTTATTTCCAGTAATGTTTAAGTTCTAACGAATGTTTGATGACGAAAATCGATAATATATTTCAGCTAGATATTGTATGTAACATATTATCGATTTTTCGTCATCAAACATTCGTTAGAACTAAAACATTACTGGAAATAGAATGGCAATAGATTAAATAACGTATATATTGTACATACAATATTGTATGCATAATACTGGAGTCTGAAGCGCTTAAGATATTTTCTCACAATATCAACATGATCAAGAGCTATCTTAAGAACCACTGAACCAATACTAGGCTTGTTTGTACTCATTTTAAGGGGGGCCACAGGTCGTTTTTAGGTGGAATTTTGAATGGCCTTGTTTATAGCCTATTAATAATAGAAGTATGGCTTGTTATAGATATCAATGTAACACACAAAGATTGAAGTTTCAGAAAATTATATTTTTTTTACGTGTCGATATGTATATGCAAATGAGGCGAGGTCAAAGGTCAAATATGTTCAAATGAGTCATAGGAAAAATTTGAATTTTGCCCCCCAAAAGTAATGATTAAGGAGAACATTTAACTTACTATTTACTATCCAGATATGTTATATAGGTATAGCTTTGCAACCTAATGGAGAGACATTTTGACATTTTTGCTTTCTGTTGCCATGGCAACTGTTTGGTGATGAAAAGAACTGATTTTTTCATCTGGATTTGACCTATAAATCAAAAAGTAAAGCAGATATCAACAAAAGCTCCCATTAAGTTGTAGAGCATTACAAATAGTACATGTGTGCCGAATTTCATTGTCATAGGCCTATGGGAAGTGGAAAAGTTTTTGGGGGCAAAATTCTGACATCGCCGAATTACCATTTTGAGATATTAGCATTTTTAGTCTAGAAACACTAAATATTTTTTTAATTCACATTGTAGAAACACTTACATTCAAATATTGATATTTGTATTGATTTATATTTCCCCAAATTACTAAAACAGTTTACACCATAAATTGCTGTTTACTTTGCTGTAAATAATATTGTTATGAAATTCCTTAAATATCGCAGCTTGAAAAACAATAAAATACATAAGAAATGATTTATATAGTAATAACATAAGAACGAGCTGCTATTTCTAGTACTTTTCTGCGACTTATCATCTTGTATTGGCAATAACTTTATATAGGAATGTCCGATTGTAACCAAACAAAGACCAAATTAAAGCTCAGAAATAGTACAATTTACCTCTGACAAAATCTCCATTTTTACAAGGGTTTGGGAAGTTGACCTGTGGTCCCCCCTTAAAGCATTTTTTATGCTGATTCCAAATATGGTCATGAAAATTTACAATTCCAAAATTTTTAAATTAAAAAAAAAAATAGAACTTGTCGTCTGCAGATGACACCCGTGTGGAGAGTGTTAATTTGTGTCTCTCTCTCTGGTAATGAAAAGATGAATATAAAACAATAGCAAATAAATAAGCCATCATGATTACGAGCATCCAATGTAATTAACACATCTATTTTATACTGACGTCAATCTACGATCCCGTCTGACCCAGCCGCCATAACATATTGATTATTGGACAGGAGTAAGTGGAAATGAAACACAACATTGCATAACATATTGTTTGGCACTATACTATACAATGTCAATACATATACCCAGCAAACACAAAACATTTTTCACATTTTTCGCAAAAGGTTCGAAAAGATTTACACAAAAAGTGTAAATGTCTGCTTACGTATAAAACATTTTCTGAACATTTAAAAACATTTTTGTTTAATTAAATTTGCTGCCAAATAATCTACCATAATGTTATTCAAATAAAGTTGACAAGATATTTTGCAAAATATTTGGAAAAAATGTTTGCAAAAATATTTTACAATAACATGTTAACAACATGTAAACAATGTTTTTGTAGTGTGTTTTCATACAAAACGTTTTAAAACGTTTTCATGACCTTTATACAACCTGACATTTAAATGTCATCAAAACGTTTTAACCAAAACTAAAACCGAAAATATACCCCACTTAAAACGTTTTGTGTTTTCTTGGTTATATATACACCGAGCGTAATTTTTGTATGTATATTAATTTTATTTGAAAACAGTAGCATAGGAAAGTGCAGTTGCAAGGTCTGTCATTCTTCGATGTATATCTTTTTTGATACATAATAAATAATAGTATAGGCCTACACATCAAACGATATATTTTATGTATTAATTTTATTTATAAAGTGTATGAAAGTGCAGTGCCAAGGGCCGTCATCATTCTTTGATGTATTTCTCTACTGACATAACTAATAAATAATAGTATACACATCAAGCAATATTTTGTATAAATTCAATTTTAAAACACAAGCATAGAAAAGTGCAGAGGCGAGATCTGTCATTATTTGATGTATTTCCTTTTTATACCTAATAGGAACTATACACATCAAGCGATATTAAACAAATTTTAATCTTTCCCTGCTCTGGGGAAAGATTATTGTTCAATGTTCATCCTATCAACCCAGAGATCTAAGTATATTAACTTTCATACCTGTGACTTTGAATATTATTTTATAAATATGCAGTTAAATTCATATCATTAGATATGCACAATTCACTTCGCGGACTGTTGAATTTTTAAAATATCACTTTGTAATCATTTGCCATAAAATGTGTATTATATTGCGAATGTCAAAAATCAAAATTATTTGATATCAGAAGGACATTCCTCGTATTCAAAATACAATTTGATATGTCTGATGTGCTCTCAGGTCCCACAATCTGAGCCCTTTAAAAGGATCAGAATCTGAAAATCTTGATTTTAACTTCTTTCTGTTTTTGTTTGTTCTTATTTTGCAGTGTCACAGGACATTGTTACTTGGTATTAAAAGAGTTTTGTTGATAAAAATAATGTCTTGAGAATTATTTCAGATGTACGATTGACCATAGACTTCTTTTATGGTCTATGGATTGGCCTTCCATCTTTCCTTCCTTCCATCCATCCTTCCTTCCTTCCTTCCTTCTTTCTTTACAGTGATGTACAGACCTCAAATGCTTGAATATATATTATATTGCACAGTAAAATAAATGTTGGCATTTATAATTTATACAGCACCTTTCACGTGTATCAAAGCGTTTTACATTTATTCTGCTGTCGTTAGAATATATCAGCTGCCATACAATGCCCAATGCTCACATCTTTGGGCAGCGCTCCTTGACAATATTCATAACAGCTCCCCATTTCACCCCTGGGTAGAGAGAAGCAAGGCAGGTAAAGCACCTTGCCCAAGTGCACAACACGATGGCACCACTGGGGCTCAAACTCACAATCCTCCTATTGTGCCACGTCCACGGTTCGCTATGTGTGGTTATTTACTACATAAATGTGGACTCTGCCACCACACTCTAGAATGGGAGCATGTGATACTGACAGGGTTCGAATTCAGTCAATTTTTTTTGCATCGCAGTTTGTGCTATGCAAAACACATGTTTGCATAGCAGTATAGCACTTTTAGCTATGCATTTTGGAAAAGTGCATAGCAGTTGATGGAAATTGCATCGCATTTTGCGATGCGATACCGTCGAATTCGATCGGTGGATACTGACATACACAAAAACTGTTCATAAATGTGACAAATGCAGGAAAGCAGGCACTATGCTAAAACCATTATTTATGTCCATTTGCAAATTCCATTTTCTCAATTTCAATCTTTCAGTTTTTGTCTGTTGTCTTAAAAATACTAACAAATCTAATCACATCTCTGGTGCAAATTTGTACCAACAACAATGTGGTCATTTTGATCGTGTGTAAGGTGGAGTTACCTGTACTATTAAGTGCCTCTTTATCTATTCATTACAAATGTCTCTTTTTACATGTAATATTAATACAAACAATACACATTGTGGCAGCCCTTTTGTTGTATTATATTTGGCATCTGAACTATGTATTAAATAAAAAATAATTCAAATGGATATTTTGTATGAGATGTGATGAGTTAGTTGAGAGTACCGGTATACCATTACTTATTCATTTTTGGTATTTCATTGTTTTCAGCAAAAAGATAATTAGAAACTATAAACCTCGTTTATTTTAAAGTACTTTTCACAAATGCATTTGATGTTTATTCCTGTACTTTAGATTTACAATATTAATTTGTTCTACATTGTATCGTGGCAAATTAATGCAATTAAAGAGATAGCAAAAATTAAAACTTGTATAACTATACGCTGATTAATTATTACCCTACCAATAATGTATATGTTAATTAAGACCATAAATAATTCAATCATATTAAAACACTTTTAGAAAGGCAATTATATCAATTTAATTTAATTTAGTTTTAAATACTCAAAAGGTCAAGTTTTATTCATATTACTGATGATGCATTAGCTGGTCTTTGTCAAAGACACTCAAAGGCATGCTGAGGAAGGGTATGAAACCAGAGTCAAAGGCAAAACCCCCAGGGGGGTTCACTTGAGATATTATTAGGTACCCATGCTCTTCACAAAAAACATCGAAAAAGGGTCACATTTTGACCTGCTGCCGTAGATGCCACTTTTAGGAAAAGGAGTACCTTTTAAGGGTAATCTTTGATGTTTAGGGTTGTCATTTCAACCCATCTTCGATGTTAAGGTTAATATTTTACAATGCTATACTCCTACACATGCTGGTAGCAGCCGCGAGTAGTAATCAGTTTGCTAGTCTGTAACATAGACTATAGTAGCCCCATAATGCATATTATCTATTTAATGACTGCGCATCAGTTGCTTTGAGGGTATTGTGACAAATCTAAACATTTTACTTTGGAACCGAGGAATATTATGAGCAAGATGTTTAGATTTCTCACAATACCTGAAAAATATCTGATTGTATGAGCATGACTGTTTGGTTGCATAAGTATACACAGAAGTCATAAAAGAGCTATACTACATCACATGGCATGGCAATTATAGGCTATCAATAACATGCATTTATTCCATGTATTTACAATCAACGAACTGATCTAGGGGTCTAATTTAGAAATTGCTCTGATTGGGCTCATTATTATATTTGACGAATCCAAGTGTGTGAAAATATTGGCTCCAACACATAATTATGAAAACATTGAATAGTTTACGGCTACGCTATGCCCCCCCCCCCAATATTTTTAAAACTCAGCTTTACCAATAAATATGGGCTCAATTGATCCAATTTTATATTAAAGTTGGTTGACATTTCATAAACCTGAAGAGGGGAACATGTTAAAAATCAAGCGCAGGTCATTTGAGGTCAAAGGTCATCTAGGGGTCCAAAGCTCTGATTGGGTTCAAGGTTGGTTGACATAAACCTGAATAGGAGTGGTCACAAGCAAAGTTATCAGCTATGCTGTCTATAGTTGATAAATCTACCTCCAGTCACCGGCACTAGCTTTGAAGTTCAGCATTTTCTACATTAACTTTATAGCGTCACTTGGTGGGTGTGCATACTTTTACCCACACAATCAAAGTAACACATTCGTACATGCAAGAAACAATGCTAAGCCAACGCTGAACTTCAATACCCAAGCCCCAAAGTTGGGGAGTTGGTTGCTATCAGAGAAGAAGAAGGGGTATCAGAGAAGAAGAAAATGATCAAGAAATAACGACGGGAGAAGGTAGTACTTTGCCTTCGGATCACATAATGTCCCTTAAAAGTCTGGTTATATAAAGGGTAGGCCAATAAATTATTTTATTAACATTCAGAAAACATTTTTGAAAATTTGATGCAAATATTTTATCATGTTATGTGTTGATAAAATGTTTTGCAGAAATGTTGGCCAACAAATATTTTGCAATAACATTTTGACAACATTTTTAAAAATGCTGTAGTGTTTTGTTTTGTTTTTTCATATAAAATATTTTTTAAATGTTTTCATGACCTATATAACCCAACAGGTAGAAAAAACATTTCGACCAAAACAAAATGTGTTTTATACAACATGTTTATAACGTTTGAAAAAAAACTTGTGTTGTTGGTAAATAATATACTAGTAAAACTTTCTCCCTTGGTAGCGCCCATGTGTTAATTGCACCACTCGAGTAAAACGTGAGAGAGGGGTCTGAAACCCTTCTTTTATTCTCATTGTGTATCCGTGCATACTTTGAAAGCCTCAAAAAAGGGGTCTGAAAACCTACTATCTCTTGTGCCGTTAGTGAAAATATTCTTCCTTTCTGTATTCAATATCTAAAGGGCTCTTGCTTATTTGGGCTATTGCATTTGAAATCCATACACCCCCTATGGAAGACATGACCTTAATTTCCCACACAGGGGGTGTAAATTTCCCATGGGGTCACCCATTCAGGTAACCCCATTTGAAATTCACGCTGTGTGTGTGGACCTTTGTGGAAGATTGAGGTCATGTCTTCCATAGGGGGTGTATGGATTTAAATCGGAATGGCCCATTGCTAATTATTTCGTTCATGATTTAGGCTACATATTCTATTCATCTTCTTTTGTGTACTCAGGCACTGGCTTTTAACCTCATCCAATGAAGGGAGGAGGGAGAAGTTATAATCCCCTTATTGTTTTCAACATGGCATGCGAAATTGTATAATTTTGTAACACTGTGATTTGTCAAAATGCGTCACATGAAAGCCCTATATTTGATATAATGTGCCCTGATTGGGTATGAAACGCAATAAAGCTTACACATTCTACACCAGTGGCGTGTCCAGGGGTGCTTTGGGTGCTGAATTCCCCGCACTTTGTTAAAAATCATGTAAAATCAGCCGTTTTTTTGGAGATTTTAGCCATTAAGCCCCCCCCCACATAACTCTGAAAGAGGGACTGAGCCCTGCAGGAAAAGATATCCTGGACACGCCGGTCGCCGGTGTACACAGAGCAATATTCAAGGTTACGTATAGAATTATCCCGCGATACACACCATCGCTTATTTGGGCAAAAAGTTATATTTTTTATCTTTAAATCACATTATTTTTGAGGTATAAGAATAGAAAATAATGTGTTCTTGGCAGTGCAGGAAAAACTCTTAAATATATAATGAGTTCAGCTGCGCCTCACCCATTATTTACGTTTTTACTGCCTCAGACTCATTATTTATTTCACATAATGCCATAAGTGACTTGGCAAAATTGTAAGTTGGCCCTTTAATTGAGCTCATTTTAGCACAACAAAAACCTACCAAAGATGGACATTTTGACAATATAGTTTAAAAAGTATTTTGTGATTCCATCATCCTATTAAATGGTATGTTTGAGTAGATGTCAGATGCCATTGTATCCTATGGAATCCTACATATCTTTGCTGTGTAAAATGCTAACTAGACATTGCAGATAGTGCAAGCTATTCTTTTTATGAAACCTTTGAACTAGGCTCAATTTGCCTCAACTTTTATGAAAATTTGAGCAACTTTGACTTTTGACCCATACACAACAAGCAAATCGGCCTTAGACCTTTTATGCCCTTACTTCTTAACTAGAGGTTGTACAATACGTACATTAGAAACATTAAATTTCTGGGATCCGTGGGGCCATACACATAATTTGACATACATGTATCTGAAAGAGTTGTTGGAATCAAATTAATTTCCCCCCCCCCCCAATACGATCCTATGGGGTCATCTGGGGGGTATTTTTGAAGATCACAATCTCAAAATACTGCTTGGTATACAACAGATTCCAGATTAACATACCCAAATGAACATAAGTAAAGCAGGTTGCCAACTTTTACGCAAACTTCCTGGTTGGAACACAATTTTCGCAAAATAAAACCAGTCTATTTCTGATTGGATCTTGGATGAAAAAACCTCTGAAATACTCCTGGGGAGTTCAAACTGGATCAGGATCAGGGGTCTATTTGACCAACTTAAAACCTTTCGTAACTCAAGTAACAAATCGTAAAGTTACGAATACCCAATATTAGACGTAACTTTATGAAGGATCCCTGTAGTAAATTCCTATATACTTACGAAGGGTACCATTCGTAAGAAAGTTTAGTGAAATGGAACAAACGACTCGTCTTAAGTTACAAACGATTTTAAGAATTACCAAAAAGCTTCGTAAAGTTTAGTGAAATGGACCCCTGGTTGTGCCACATATATCTTATATCAGACTTTACAAATGACTACATGTAGGTTCTTAGATAGAACACATTATCAGTGCACACAACAATTCCAATTGTCCTAAGTAACCATGGTAACACACACCAGTTGATAACAATACAAGGCTTACCCCATGATCCCAGATGAAGGACTACTTGATCGACCCAACATGTCCATTCCATTAATCGGCATCAAAGTCATCAATAATTTGGACCTAGACTTCCGCCACTGACAATCTGTACTAAGTATTCAAACTTCTAGTCTTGTGGTAGTTGATATGTGTAGAGATAATATTATTCATTATTTGAACTAGTGATGACATGTAACCCCGCATATAACTGTTCCTTATTTATTTAGTGATAAAATTGTTATATTAGTTGTATGACTTTTGCACTAGCAGTTAGACAGTACATTGGTTGTAATGATCACACCTAACGGGTCGCAAAAATGTTTCTCTCTTCAAATCTTTTAAAATTACAATATTTTCTGAGAAATATGTGTCAATTCTTTGCCCAAGTTGTCATTTTTTTCTATCTGCATTGTAATTTGCAATGCATTGTGGGACAGTTTTTGCAGTTTTGTGATACTTCGCCCTCTGACCTATATGGAAAATTGTTTTTTGTGCGTACAAAATATTATTTATGTTTTACTAGAATAAAAATTGTTTAAAAACAGGATTATTTCATAAATTAATTTTAAAAATATTGTTAAATAAGTTAATGATGACATACTACAATAATAAATGAATGAATAATAATTACAGCAATTTTCCCGATTATGTCAGAGGTCAAAGTGTCCCCAAACTACTCTAAAAATCTGGAAGTTACAATGCCGATTGGGCTTATTCTAGCAATGGGGATGGACCTTCATTGCACCTGTTCATCTTAGCAATGATATACACTGGAATTTTGAACTGCCTGCACACTTAAAACTACGGGGTCAAAAAATGACCCAAACGGGGTCATTTTTGACCCCAGCATAGTTATCAACTAAACACCATACCACTAACGGGGTCATTTTGACCCCATTGGTCGGGTCATTGCAATGACTACGTATTTGGGTCAAATAGTAACCCCATTGGGGTCAAAATATTACCACATTTCGGGGTCAAATGAAATGACCCCTTCAAAAGGGTTGCCTTATTGGGTTACTTAATGACCTCATTTCGGGGTCAAATGAAATGACCCATTTGAAAGGGTTGTTTTATAGGGTTACTCAATAACCACATTTAGGGGTTGTTTGGATTTTTTAGTAGGCCTATGGTCATGCTGGTCCCACCAGGACATAAGTGTGTTTCTGCACAGAGAAAGCATTACATAAACAGCAAACTGCAAAATGCATCTGTGTATCACACTCACACACAGTCAGTCATCGCCTATGACAGTTCACGTATTATAAGCTTACATGATATAAGCTTATAACAACTGCAGCCAAGACACCAGCCACGACAGCATGAAATTGGAATGAATTTATGCATAGACAAGGGTCTATATGCATCCTTGCAGTCTCACTTTTCAACTAACTTTTCATATTCCATCATGCAGACAAGCACACACGACAATCCGCTGAGCTGCACAATCAGAACAAATATGGCGCTGATGTGACCACGTGAGCCGATGCACACCGTGTGTGCAAATAGTTCAAATGCAAGTCATTATAAAGTTGACAAATTGGGTAACTTCGGTCAAAAAATTAGTTTTATTTATTAATCAACAAACATTAATTGCAGCTCATGTTTAAACTCATTTATGCATTGAGATCTTCAAAGCGGAAGATTGAAACTGATATCAATGACGGTATCGGCAAAATGACCACTAAGTTTTTGACCACGTTCATCATGGCTAAAATGACCTCGTGAAAGTGGTCAAATTAAAACAGTACAACCCCTTGAAGGGTCAAAACAACCCCAAACGTGGTCAATTCAAAATGACCACGGAAAATATAACCCCGTAGTTTTTAGTGTGTGCTCTACACACAAAAAAGTATTTTAATTATGTTTATATCAGAAAGTAGAGAGGGGGAAATGCCCCAATAAGAGACATTGCCCCCTCCCCCCCAAAATAGAACATTTCATGTTTTATGCCCCCCCCCCCCCTAAAATTCACTTTCTCCCCAATGTCCCCCTGGACGAAATGTTTCCAGTGCCACCACTGCTGACTATTTGGAACTCCCTAGATTTTCTTTGAGTACTCAATACTAAAAACAAAACCATTTAGTCTCATGAAATGAACCTGAAGTGCCACTAACCAATGCAAGTGACCGGGGCAAGTGAGCAAAGCGAGCACAGCGTATAACAGGTGGGGTCGAGGGGCCATGTTTCCAATTTTTTTTTTTTTTTTTTAAAGTGGAAGTTGCACGCCACTTGGAACCCCGCCACACATGGCCCGCTATTTGAGAATGCCTGCTCATTTAAACAGAAAATAATTTTCTGTTTGAACCATGTATATGCTACATAATTGTACATGATGTATGCTTTGCTTAGGCATTTAAAGCACAGCCAGATCTCTAAATAAACAGAATTAGAGGTATATAAATAGCATTCACTGATAACAAGCTAACCTTTATGTCAGATGTGACATTAACTTTATCATTTTGACAGTAACATTGGAAACATAAGATTACATGACAACACAAAACAAAACTTTAGACTAAAATACCACATTTGTATGCATAATTCTACATGTTCCAGTTCTACATATTTGGGACCGGGTGGGGGGGGGGAGTACTCAAGTTTGGTTTGGGAAGGGGTGTGCCGCTGATAATTTGAAAGTAGACCCATCAATAAATTTTGAGAAAATTTCGAATTAGGCTATTTTCCGAAAATTTTGAAAAAAGGACCCATCCAAATACCAAAATTGGCTTAGAAAAAGGGTTCATTGATATACCAAAAGACTGAAAATGCTACCCATGTTTGTGGCATGTCCCGTATGGTCATTTGACAAAGGCTGTCATTGTTTGGTTGGTTGATGTAAATCCCTTCTTTGCATTAGGAGCACCAGAAAATCAATTCTGTAAAAAGTCACAGGATATAGGGGAGAGCGGGGAGTGTTCGCGCTATTTTTTTCTGACTAGCCTAGCGATGTCAATCTTAAGGTTACACACAATTTTGACAAAATTTTTTCAAAAACTGGCTGTACGTAGCCACCTAAAAAAATTATTTTTTCAAAAAATAAACATGGTAGGCCCAAAAATTATACTTCATCTTAAAGGTGGCCCTCTAGAGATTATTATTATAATATTTTTAATGTCATAGCTCATACACAAATGTACTTTGCAAGTGTTTCAATTTTGTTCACGTGTCATGAGCATGAAGATTTTTAAGACAGAGGCCATAATTTCCTGACGATAGCCCGATTTTACTCTCGATTTGGCTACTGATTATAAACAGGTCAACAAAATAATGTAGCTATTTATTTTCTATGCAGCTTTGCTGATTTAATTTTATAGCTCAGTGTATTGACAGAATTTCAATGGAATCTGGTACCACTTTGTTGTCATTTTGCAACAATAATATTGTTTTCGTGGAATATGTTGTCGACATAATTCTTAGCTACATTATTTCTATGATCCCTTTACAAACAGCATGTGGTATGCTTATTTTACTAGGATTCGCCAAAAACGAAATATCCGTGCGTTTATTCGCATCCATGCCGTCATTTTCAAAGATTTCAATATCTCGAGTTATAGCCAATGACAGAAATACACATGACAAAATCACCCGTTTTAACTATACCTTTCAATCTGTTGAATGCGCAATGGACATGATGATTACTAATAAACCTGGAATTGTAATCGCCAACTAAATACTCACCATTTATGTAGAAAAGTGCAAAATTTCATCATAATTAGTTCCGAGATGAGCGTGCGTTCACATGTTCACGATTTACTTGAAAATCAAAATAAAACAGGTTTTGCGCACGTCACTGATGAGGTCAACTCGCTTCAGAACCAAATTGACCAATGCAAATTTGCCCCGCTATGGCAAACAACTGCGCCCAATTTTATCTGCCGTTTTCTTCTTCCTCTCTTTCTTTCTCCCGCACTCCCCCTCCGCTGTCTCTTCCTCCTAAAAAAAAAAAAAAAAAAAATTAAAATAAATCCATAAAATATATGAAATTAAATAAAGAAGGATACGTAAAAATAACATAGGCCTAAATAATATAAAATAAATGAACAAAAATTTAGAATAACATATAGGACTAGAAAAACCTCTAAATAAGAACAAAATGCATAGGCCTAAACGAAATGCATGAGAAAAAATATGAAAATAAATGAAATAATATTTACCTAAGGGAGTGTTTATAAAAGTTGTAACCTCAGACATCATGATTCGTAAAAAAGGTTTTTTTTTTATCATGGGCTAAATAATTTGACCCCCCCCTTCATAAAAAAAAGAAACCAAAAATATATGTCATGAACTCATTAGCTAAAAATTACCGTTTGGAGTTATTACTCATTTGAGTCATAGTGTTACACCCAAATTGTAAAGTGTGCACATTTTGTTAATTTGAAGCTTGAGAGTATGGGCTTACATAATTAAATGCTTAACATTCCCTGTAAGGACTGAATTGTTATTATCCCCCTTTTTAGGACCCCCCCCATTGTAACTGCTAGGTATTCCTTAATTTTGGTCGCCAACAGGGCCACAGCTCGAAGTGGTAGGGGTAATTGAGGTGTGGGGAGGGGTAACACCTCTAGTTCTTTAAATAATTTTTTGCTCCAGCTTCCCCCCGCCCCAGGCTTTTTAGATTTGGGTCAACCTCGGCCTGTTGCTGCAAATGGCGGCAAAATTTACATTTTCCGGACATTTTCTTATAGCCCCGGGTTGGAGCGGACACGCACGATACGCTGATGTTACGCGTGTAAGTACTGGCATACAACCGACGACGGTGCACCGCGGTGATCAATTCTACCGCACCTCAAATATTCGCAGACCAGATCACGGTTCGTACCATCATAGTATTGGAGATAAAACTTACAGTGCCATTGAAATTTTATTGATTTTGTTGGTCATGAGGAAATTAGCTGGACATAGTATAAGAGAGAGTGTTCAACAAGACTAATCCAAACCATGTAAGTTTTAGGTTTACAAATTGCACGTGTTCCTAACAATTTGGAATTTACAGGGCACAGTGTCATCGCCCCTATTATCTTCATGGTAGAAATCACCATGGTAGGTTGAATCCACAGCCACGCATGGCAATTTTCTTCCGATCTTTAATATGAGACGCAGTAGCCAAGTGACCTGACTAAGGCTACTGACAATAGCCGGGTTGTATACGACATTGCGGTCAATGGTCATACTGCCTCCACTGTGCGGGGGTATACAGTATGGTGGCCGACGCTGGTACTTTGGTGTATAGTACCAACGTCGGCAACAAAGGGCTTGTGTACTCGGTAGTAGCAGCGGTAGTAGCCGCGAAGTAACATTGCAGCAGAGGTACTCCGTCGTCAGGAATCTTGTAGTGTATAGCCTGCGCGCTGTAGTCCATACAGGACCAACGCAATATAAAATTAGAATTTTGGTCAGATTTTGAGTTCAAGACGCATGGCCTTTTCTCAAGACGCAAACTAACGACTATCATATCCCTCCTCCCACCGGACAGATAATTACCACCCCCGGTATTGCACAGGAGTCCAGCCACATGGCATAATTATGTAGTAGCCTGAGACCCTTTAGCACTAAAGTGACCTGGTGACCTTTTACTGTTTAGTCTATTATAGTGCGTCTACCAGGGTCAGTTGTCAATAGGCAAAACTGAAAAAATATTCTACATGAAGCTAAGTGTTTTAGTTTCTACGGTATATTGGCAGTGTTTTAGTCTGAATACTAGGCTAAAAAGAAGATTCATAGGGCAATTCTGGTCGGTAGAACTTCAGCTCCCCCAAGTCTTGTTCAGATGCTGACCGCCCTGAAATTTAAAATTAGTAAGCCAGTTTTGTGTGCCTTTTAACCCATTTTTGATTCCCCCCCCCCTTGACAGTTGCCCTGCCACCCCCGTCTCAAAAATGTCCTGTCTACGCCACTATTCCCTATAGTAATTACATTAAATATTTGTCAGGATTGCCAGTCACGAACTATTATAATAAATTATTTTTATTGGCCTAGTTTTTATCTTTTTCTGGCTTTTAAGTTTTATATAGGGAGGGCTGTGCGTTTGGGACCGAGTTAGCACTAGGTCGAGTTGGTTGGTTTGTCTTGGTTGGTTCCAGCCAGTTGGTGGCGGCTTGTGCTAAAATACGAAGGAGCACCAAGCTGACTGGGACTGGAACAAATTACATTGCCTTGTGTTCTGTTCAGTTCAATATCTATATTTGAATAGGAATTGTTTTACGCACTTACAAAATTTTCATGGAACACATTTTCTTCAATATTTTGTCAAGTTGACGTCAAATGTTCAGTTCTATATTATTTGGCAATAGTGTCTTTTATTCAGAGCACATCCAAAGTTGTAATTTTGTGTTTCAGATTGCAAAAATCGGATATTTTTATTCACGACTGCACGTCCGGGGGCTTCGCAAGCATTGGCAAGGGTGCAGAATTCAACAAAACTTTGACGGTAATTTTGCCTGTTTGGACACTAAAAGGCATTCGATCCTTAATTTTGTTTAAATAGAGTTTTGATTAGGTAACACAATGAGATGTGTACCGATTTTATATACAAAATTGTGAAGAATTGTTTTCAAATGTCCGACCTGTGTACTTTTTATTGATTACAAATTGGCGTGTGTTCGTCCTAAATATACATAGGCACATCGTATATAGGACTGGTAGCGAGTCTAATACTGTAAAATGTGTTTATCGATGAGACTACTACATCGCTAACAAGCGTCCCTAACAACCCGTCAACTTTAAGACAAATAGGTGAAAAATGACACTTTAATGATTTGTTTTCATTGATTTTTTTATTTCACGTGATCCATGCTCATATCGCCTAGCTAAAAATGAAAAATATTTTTTAGACTAATCAAACCAATATATAAGCCTATATAACCTTAAGGTAGGATGAATTTGATTGGCTCATGTCAAGTCTTGCTCTGTATGGTTCACCAATTTTCAGATCAAACACTTATTTTAATTCTAATGATTATGCCTATATCTTGATATGTTAGTAACTGAAACTGAAAATGAAATTGGCCCTTCATTGCTTTACTCAACAATATTTCGTTTTATACCTTTAAATTGAATAGCAAAGTTCAATAAACTTTTCATGATATATCTATAGATGAAAACCAAAATGACAGGAAGTAGTTTGTCTATGTTCTTGTCATAGGTACCATGTGACATTTTTTGTCAGCCTAATATTTTGCATAAACAACATAACCAAATACTGTGATGCATGGTGAATCGATACGTCCAATGCTCTCCAAGTACATTAATGAGCATGTATTTTTCTAGATTGAGGCCTATGTTAACCCTACCACTGCCAAAATTAACAAGATCTAGCACGAAAAACCAGTGAGCATACATGCATTCCATGCGATGCCATGACACAATCACCCTAAGTCATATTTACGCACAGAATGGAAATTTACGCCAACAAAACAGCTGTGGCTACCAGTCGGTGATCGTGTGTTTGGCATGTGAGGGCCCGTCTCAATACTAATTTCGGGGGAACCAAGTGACTTCTTTGTTCATCTTCTCTCCTTTTTTTGTTTCTTCTTTCTTTCCGATAGAAAAAACCCATGAGGGTGTTAGGGTTAAGCTATACTATGAATCCTTATTCAAAATCAGTCCTAGTTTCCCCAATCTTTTAGCTGAAAAAGGCAGTAATTACTCATTAAACTATTGCAAAAACATGCTTTTAACATGACATCTGTTACCAACTGTCAACATTTGACAACCAATTGACTCAGAAAAAGGTCACTTTCTGGAAAGCTGGACTGAACAAGGTCATCTGCTGTAACTGAAGTGGGTGACCGAGCCCTTAAGGTGGTAACAACTCATCCAACCATATCATATAGCCATACATACTTCAAGCATGCCACCTGTTACCAACTGTCAACATTTGACAACAAATTGCCTGAGATGAAAGTCACTTTCTGGAAAGCTGGACTGCAACAAAGTAATCTGTTGTAACTGATTCCCCATCTGGGTCATATTACCATTGGCTGTATGACAAACTTGCAAACAAGGTCATCTACTGCATGCTGTAACAGAAGTGGGTAACCAAGGTCTTAAGGTAGTAAAAACACATTCAACTATATCATATAGCCAAAACATGCTTCTAGCATGCCACCTGTTACCAATTGTCAACATTTGACAGCAAATTGCCTCAGATGAAGGTCACTTTCTGGAAGGCTGGACTGTAACTGATTCCCCATCTGGGGCATATAACCATTGGCTATATGACAAACTTACAAACTGTTAATTTCAGTAAAAGGGGGGGAAATACCAATTTAGGTAACCACATTTGAAATTTATACTCCCTGTGTGGAAGATTAAGTTAGGTCATGTCTTCCATAGGGGGTGTATGGATTTCAACTGGAATAGCCAAATATACCAAATCATATGTCCATGTGATCAAATGGACTGTGAAAAGGCATTCAAGATGAGGGATCACGACAACACTACCTCATTTCCATTTCTGTGCAGCATTTTAGGTAACAATGAGATATTTTAACAACTAAATTTTCAGAAAGAAATTCTTTTTCAGTAACACAAAGCCTCATCTCCATAACACACCCATGTCAAAGTTACAAGCTAAAGTTTGTTCGGCTTATATAAGGCGGAAATCATTCGGCTTTTGTTACTGCCTGCGTCAATAAAGTCCCAACTCACGCTCACGTAAATTCACATAAGCTTGCACCAGTCAAGCATTACGCAACGCACAACTAGCGTAAGCATTGCGCCCAACTGTGTGCATGCCATTCTATATCAATACACGGTGTTATGAGTCTTTATTTTTCCACCTTATATAAACCAACCAAACTTTAGTACATGTATAACTTTTGGGCCTCATCATATGGTTTATAGTATGATCAAACGTTTCTTTGATCTCAAAATGGTCATAATACTAGAGATGGGGCAGTATTGCACCAAATCCGTGATTAGAATCAGCTTTACTATGTTGCCTAAAAATAGCTCATAGCGAGTATTGCACGTACACCAGTTTGATCACATGACCACACCTGTATATAGGTATTTCATGTTATTAACTTATCAAACTTACTATAGACATAGTACTGATTAATTTGGAGTGTTTGTACATCTAACAGGCTCGATAGTTGTGGTTCACAACAAAATGCACATTTATAGCATTTCTGTGTGAATCCTGTTGGCAAGAGACTCCATGGAAACCAAAATCACACACAATGTACAAATAATGGACATGTTTGTGGGATGAATTGTGAACAGATTTACAATGTGTTTAAATCTAAAGCAAAATGCACATCCCATTTGTGTGAATTTTGTTGGCAAGACTCCATGGAAACCAAAATTATACACAATGTGCAAATAGTGTGAATATTTGTGCGATGAATTTTTCACACTAAGCCAATTGTGACCGGTTCAGTGGCATAGATTTCTTTTTGACATGGGGGGATGGGGTTGGAAAAAATTCTTGAAGTATAGTGAATCCAGCACCATTTTGCGATCTAATAAGTTAATATGATACAAATGTTAAAAATTTTGCCATATTGAAGCTAAAATTATGAAATATGGTGCAAAAATTGAATATATTTGTGTGAAGCGCGCAAAAATTGTTACTTTTGGGGCTAATATGGCCAAATATATGAGGTTAACTTGGTTAAAAACCCACATACAGGCATCAACATTGGGGGGGGGGATGATTATATGTGACACGATCTGGTCCATGAGGCATTTCTGACAATTGAGTTACTGTGTTTATTATATTACACATACAGTAGGCTATCATTTCCTGAAAACCCCAAAGGTCTAGCATATACTTGGTTCTAAAGTTATGAAGTTATTTGATGTCTATTTTTTTTTAAATTTTATTGTTTTTTTACTCTATATTTTTACATTTATCTCAGTTTCAAATTTGCCGCCTTTAGCCCCCATGGACCATATCGTGTCACATATGGATCATCCCCCTGGCAAAATATTGGGGGATTTATCCACCCCCATCCCCCAGAATCTACGCCTATGGATCGGTTTCACTTGTGTGTAAATTCTAAGCTTAATTCCCTACATAATTTTTGTCCACCACCCCCAGCATTGACCTAAATACACAAAAAGGGAATAATTCATTTGTATTATTTTTGCTGTAGTTGACTCGTAATGCAAAAAACACAAAAATAATGTTGCAAGAAAATTTCCACTTTTACAGTTCTTTGTTTCCTCAGGGCTCACATCACAGTCACATCCATGTTAGATTCATACAAAGATTTGATATCTGACATAGAACTAGCCCTGTTCGCATACCACAACGCCCCTCGAATAGTGAGACTAGCCCAGTTTGCACACCACGACGCCCCTCGAATAGTGAGACTAGCCCAGTTTGCACACCACGACGCCCCTCGAATAGCGAGCGTACAGCTGGAAAATCTTAGATCATCATACAGGTATCAGAGTCTAACACAGAGCCTGTGCTAATCTGACAGTGAAAGTAATTTGTGGGGGAAAAATCTATTTTTTATGGAATGGAAATTACAATATTCCTTTAATATTCAGCAATGATTTATATATTTGTGTAGATTATATGAGCAGAAAAATTAATTTGAAATGGCTGACAAAACTGAACATGGCTTACTTTAAAGGGGGACATCACCCCTCGATAAAAATGTGTCTATTTTTGCATTTTTCTCAAAACTAATAACACACTGGTAACAAAAGTTATGTATATATTATAGGGGCAAGGAATCAATTACTACACTGGAATTTCAGTGACCCAAGACAAGCAGTTTGTTATTTATGATAAGAAATAAGGTTAAAAAATAGGATGTACCTCATTTCCTATCATATATATGGAACCGCTTGTCTTGAGGCACTGAAATTTCAGTGTAGTAATTGGATTCCTTGCCCCAATAATATACATAACTTTTGTTACCAGTGTGTTATTATTTTTTTGAGAAAAATGCAAAAATAGTCACAAATTTTCCACATGGGTGTAGTACCCCCTTAATATACAGGTAGCATGATAAACAAAGCTAGCCTCAAAAGAAAATGGAAAAAAAAGCAAAGCAGACCAGCATGCCACTCTTTTCTTTTTTCACTTGAAAAAGGCTATGCAAAATGCTCATATTTATGGCATTATGGGTTTGGGGCAATATATTTTGCCAATGTTTTCTTTTGATGACCACAAAAAAGAAAAATAATACAAAAAAGCACCCCAAAACCTGAAAAAGCAGCAAAATGCACTAAAATCCTAATTTTAAAAGCTATGCGCATGGTTTCTGGAGACAAACCTGATCCACTTTACACATGATATGTTTTTATGATGAAATACAAATTAGGCAATCGACTCACCGCTTCAATCCATTGCTCGGACTTTTTGCGATCCTGTTATACAAGGGACACCAGAAAAACAAAAATACTATCAGGTAACAAAGAAAAAAAACCCTGTTCGACAGGTGGACGAACTTGCCAAGTATGTTCCGTCATTAAAACAAATCTGACCGACTGACCCTACACCTTGGAGAGGATCTATGGACAAACAAACAAAAAAATTCTGGACTAAAGGAGATGTTAAATTCTTTTTCTGAAAATGACCCTTTACGCAAAATTGGAAACAAGAATGCTTACCTACGAATGAATTGTTGTGCCAAACTCGTAAGTAACCCGCCATAAGTCGCACTCAGCCATTTCGAGATACGGCGAGCCAAAGTTCGGAAGGGGGTGATAAACCTTGCAGATTTCGTTTTTCAGTTTTTATTATTTTTTGATTCCTTAATATATTTACTTTAACCTACCATTGAAAACAAAATATTCTTTTACGTCTAAAGCACCCAATTCTAGCATTTTCTGAGTCAAACCAAGTCCTTTAAACATCTTTAAAGCCATTTTTTCTTGCATTTGTCTTTTCTTTATGTGTTGCTTTCCCCCTTCCCGTTGAAAGATCATAGAATGAGGATCACATGTCCCAGAAACATAATTTTGGTATCAAATGAAAGCGGAAGACATTATACTAAATGATGACATCAAAAACTCAATTTTCAAAATTAGTGACTTATGTCTGGTTTTGTGGGAGCGGTCACAATTATGACAACCATTATGATATGAGATGTAAATTTGTTGTTTTAAGGCAGGGCATTCACAGTGAGGGGCATTTGGTGAGAGCAAAATGTATAAAATACAAGGTCATTGGGTGAGAAACCGACAGTTTGGATCTAAATTAGAGGTGCAGAATATGACTTTTTTTTAATGGGGTCATTGGGTGAGAGCCACAATAAACCTCACAAATTGAATTTCTAGTTCTAAATGGCATCAGTTGACATGTTGCTGTTAAAATGGAAAAAAATATGGGTCTTCGGCCGGGTCATATGTGACGTGTCATGTCAAAAGGAGACACTTTTGGGCAGGATCGTAAATGGAGAAATAGCCAAAAATCTGCCGGGAGTGATGTGTTGACAATTCGGGGTTGGCGCGAAGTTGTGATGTTATTAATGTTAAAAATGTTGTCTGATATTTTCAGACCGGAATATAACTGGCATCTTGTATTTTTTGAGACATTTTTCAAGGTAATTCCTACTCTCAACATTGTCAATAATATTTTTAAAGGCCGATATCTCAATTTCCAATTTTATAACACCATAACTTACGAACTCAATATCTTCACTTAGGAATGTCTGATTTCATTGAGGAAAACGGCGTTGTGGAGCAAAATACCTGTATATTTCAGATATGTAAAAACCTCAAAATTGATAACCTGCCCAAAAGTGTCTCCTTTTGACATGACACGTCACATATATCATAATGCAAAATAAGGGGTGTTTGGGTGAGAAACAAAAAGGGGTGTTTGGGTGAGAAACAAAATATGTGGTCTTTGGGTGACAGCTAAGCTGAAAAAGGGGGTCTTAACAGCCCTACATATGCATCACCTCCAAAGTTTGAGTCACCCCAGATATTAAGTTTGGGTTTGATCAAACTTTACCCTTTACACAATATACACAACGTTATCACGCACATGTCTGAATGAGTGATGACATCAAGACATGCTTGAAGAAAACTAGTCTAAATCAAATGTAGATACAAAACACAAACTTTATTTTTCTTCCAAATTTGAAAATAATAGCATACTTAAATAACATAAAAGCCAGAATGAAAATGACACTGTTTTACACCACTTGTTATATACTGCGCCAATAAAGTATCCTTACACTTGGAAAAATATTCACAATTTCAAAACTGGACAATATTGGGTTCAATTTGTTTTTTTAATAGATGCACTATCTCATCATGCACATTATGACACCACATTGAATCCAATGTGACCTCAGGAAGTAAAGTTACAAGCAATTGAATAGACGAAGGTCCAGTTTTAAAAGTGACAAACTGGCCTATACAAAGGCATAAAAAGATTCCAAAAAGCGAAACAAAGAGACAACACAGTTTCTTCAATGAAGCGTTATTTAAAGCAGTTTTATTTCAGTTTTTACTTCTCTGTACTTTTCATAACTTTCATTTTATTTGTCAGTTCTTTTGTTTCAGTTTTCTTTTGTTCCTTTTTATTTTGAGTTAAGCCAAACGCATAAATTAACCATTCACCACTCTCAAACCAGATGTCTAATCTGTGGAGTTTTGAATAGGCCAGTTTGTCACTTTCAAAACTGGACCTTCGTCTAATCAAATGCTTGTAACTTTGCTTCTTGAAGTCACATTGGAGTCAATGTGGTGTCATAATGTGCAGGCTTAGCTAGTGCATCTATTAAAAAAAAACATTTACCCCAATATTGTTCAGTTTGGGAATTGTTATTATTTTTCCAACTGTAAGGATACTTTATTGGCGCAGTATATGAGCATGCACCTACATTTGAATCATCATGAAATTTCCTCAACATAAAAAAAAATGAAATCTATAATTGAAACTACTACAAAATGTATATTTTTGAATGGATACATACATACCTTTGCCCTGATAATTCATCCATAATTTTAGTCAATCGTTTCCTATACATTTATATAAATTCCATAAAATCCCTTAAAACTGAAAAACGGTGTCTACATCCAAGCGTTGTCTCTTTATTATGCCTACTGCTGTTGAATGATTACTGAACACCATAATACGCTTATCGCTGATCCACTGTCAATAGGAGTTATCAATGTATTTCTTATCAGCTTGTGTTTCGTAGGGGAGCAACAAGTTATAAGGTATGTCCACACGGAGGGCTTCTTGCTTAAGCAACAGGGTTCTCAGGCAAAAGCTTGGGGAGATTTGCCATGAACTGTTTCGAGAATTCCAATTCCTAAGTTTGCCCCAAAATTTATCCCCAAGAAATTGATAGGATTTCACGATTTCCCCAAGTAATCCTTGAGTTGTCCTCGAGTGCTACCGCAGCGCTCCGTGCGCAAAGGGGGGGCACATGCCCCCCACTTTTGTTAGTCATTACGGGGAAATTCGGGGGGAAACGCTAAAACCGCACCTTACACACCTAAATCATTCGGGGAACTGAACAACCTGGCGCTCCCACTTTCAATGTGCTGCGCACGCCACTGGCGAATGATCCATTTTGCCATTCCTGAGTGCTAAGCTTAACCTATGACCTTGGTTTAGTTATATTTCATATGGCTCAATTTGGCGCACCACTAGATGACTTCCTGTTATATCTCCAGAGCTGACGTCATCAGGCATTGCGACACTCAAGGATTCCAAACTTCAATACAGTCGTGTGAACACACACTTGGGGACTGACTTGGGAATTGTAATTCTCGAGCACGCCGATCCTTGAGAATTCTATGAATATCTGAACACAACTAGAGAACTGTTGAAATATTATAAATAGACATTGGTAAATAAATACCTATAATTGGATGTTGATTTCTATTATTATATATGGTTTTCTATTAAATAAATTTATTTATTCATATATTTAGATTTGAAATTTATTTTTAATAATAATATTAATATAATTATTTATTTTCTTAAAGGTTTGTATTTTGAGATGAGTTACTTATCTAGAGCAGTTTTTACTGATGTCAAAATGTACATGATTCATGCTAAATGTTAACAGATATAATATCATTTGACCTAAACCAAAACGACACACCTACAAGTTAGTATTAAAATAATCACTTGATTACGGAATTGGATATCAACATTTGCACAGTATTTTTTGTGGGAGCTGAGAATACATCAGACATTATCAACTGCATTTTGAATACAAGGAATGTCCTTCTGATATCAAATATTTGAATTTTTTTGAAATTTGCGATATAAAACAAATTTTATGGCAAATTGTTATAAATTAATATTTTTGATATTTAACAGACCTCGAAGTAAATTTATAAATCTAATGATATTCACTTAGTATAAAGTAAGTGTATTTTGTGGGGCATCGCGGTTTGCGACTCACGGCTTGTGTTCACCTAAATTGGGAACAGCCTTTGGCCATGAGGGAGCACACATGCGCATTTCACCCTTTTAAAGGGAATTTTTATTAAAATTAAGGGATGTTCACAGAGTTTTGAGTTTTAAATTCTCTCAATAAATTTGGTTTGATGGTGACCCCTACCTACACATTTAGCTACAATTCAAAAGTACATTCCAAGTTCATTTTTGCATATCAAATATATATGCGATCATTATTGTAATTAATTGCATTTAGAATCCTGGGCTCACAATCAAATAATTATCTTTTTATTGGGGCTGTACTACTATTACTGGTAGCTTGCATATACTTATGCTGGTATTTTATCTAGCATCAGTATGGAAGGTTTTTATTTCAAACTCTAATCGTGACCCGCAGGTCAAATTGCTAGAATTGTACATTAAACACACCTAAACAGACACAATGCAATTTGCAGGCAGCAGCTTAATCAGCGCCAATATTGCAACATTGAAACAAACAACATAGTATTCAAACAACATAGTATTCACACAGAATTCTCAAATAGCAGTACACATGCCACAAGTAGTGAGCAGTGGTGCCCAACCTCACCTAAAAAATTAAATTAAAGGGGAAAAAATAGGGATCAAACTCAAAAGTTTTAATAAAATTTCAATCACTCTGCAACCAGTATAATACCTGTAACACCCTTGTTATGATTCATCGGAGACATGTGTTCGGTTTACAGAAATCATTCCACAGAAATCACTTTAAAATTGAAGTATAATTATGATTATTTAAATTTGAAAACTTATACAAAAACATGCCAGAGAGCCCCTCCCAGTGCGGTCCATAAAGCTACAATCCAAGAGCGTCGGGAGCTCTGCCACCTGGAACACCGCCGCCAGGTTATCCCAGGACCCCACCCATTACATGCTGCACTTGCTTCGCTCGCTCGCATTGGATAATGATAATGGCACTCCAGGTTCATTTCATTCCAGACAGTACGCAGCACTTCATAATATCCATTGAGAATGTCTGGTATAAATCCCATCACAGAACAATAAACCTACAGTTTGCATTGTATTACGAGCTAGTGAAAATATAAACACTCAAACAATTTTAAAACAAGTTTAAAAAAAAAATCAAAAATTTCAGAATTGTACATTTCTAAAACTATATTTGGAAACAGCATGAGAAATGCATTAAAATGAGTACAAACAAGCCTGGTATTGGTTCAGTGGTTCTTGAGATAGCTCTTGATATTTTGAGAAAATATCTCAAAACTGGGGACTTTTTATGTTGAGGCTTATGGCGAGCATGCAAAGCATTAAATACCTCACTTGTCTAGCCACAATATATTTTATTGCTCTGTAGCTGCATTTATTGCTGTCAAGCTCCATCATAAAAAAAAAAAAAAAGTTGTTTGTTTGTCCTCCACCGCCCGCTCCTCAGATTAAGGCCTGACCAAATTTTTTTTTTTTTTCATTTTTTTATAAAAATAAGTAAAATTCAATTTTTTTTTTCAGATTTGGAGTATCTCTGGACCTAACTAGAGCTAAATGCTAAGATCTTTCATGGTTGAAAATTTATTTTAAAAAAAACCAAAAACATTTTGTGTCTTCAATATATGCAAAGTTATAACTTGTGTTCATGTCATAGTCTATTATAGTGACTTCAAAATACACTGGATTTGAAATCATTAAAAGACTATGACATGAACTCAAATTATAACAGCATATTAAAGAAACAAAATGTTGGTTTTTTTAAGTCACCATGAATGATTGTAGCATTTAGCTCTAGCTAGGTCCAGGAATAAGCCAAATCCGAAAAAAAAAATGTAAAAAAAAAAATAATAACCCGCCCGCCCGCTTGTCCTCTTTCAAAGTTGTGGAGGACAAACAAACAATTATTTTTTTTTTTTTTTAATGCAACTTTAATTTGTACAGTCACAAAACCAGCAGAGTAAAATCCCATTGATTTTTTCCATTATTGTTTTATTGCAAAATGGTCACAGTATTCATCGCCGAATATATTCGGTGGTGAATACTATTCTTTTTTTTGTCAACTAATATTTTTTAGAAAATAAAAATCACAGGAACCAAATTGAATTGAAAGAAATTGAAAATTTTAAGGTACTTCGCATGCATCGTCCCCGTCAATGTTCATAATGATCATTTTAGCTTGAAATTAAAAAATTTTCCACGCTTTGCGAGCAAAAGTTGCTACTTTCATATGTCACACACATTTTGTCCCATTCAATGCTCATTCTTGATTATCCAGGCTGTCACCATGCCAATAAAAGGATACCATAATTTTTCGCCATTTTCTGCGATTCCTTTTCTCGGATTAACATCAGATGAATCAACCTTCCTTTATAACACGCTATTAACCAATCAAGGGTCATGGGGAATTTGATTGACAGTGACATCAGATGCAATGCAAACTAGTCTTTTTAATTCTGTCTTTGATTATAGCTTTATGTTAAATTCCAGTTGAAAATTATTGAAATTTATACAATCCAGTTGAAATGTGCACAATTTAGCCAAAAATAAGACAATTTTGTTTCGGAATCAATACCTTTTCCACTTTTTATGCATCCAATTGTTTGGATCTGGACTAGTTTTTACAAGAACCATTGTTCACGCATGATACCCACCTGTCAATGACCAGTCACCGGCCAGTGGCGGCACTACGGGGGAGGGGGGCAAGGGGGAATTTTCCCCCAAATATTTTTCTTTACACCCAGTTTGCCCCCTCCCCCACTTTTGGGGAAAAAACCCCAAATTATGTAAATTTCCACTTTTTGCGGCAATTTCACTCGAAAAAAATTCCTGGTGCCACCACAGTCCCCGGCCCCCTGGGATTGTCCACCCGAAGGAAGCCCAGCTTATGGTACTGGTCAATGTGAAACCCAAATAAAAGGATATAAATAAGTAAATATTTATTAAGTATACTTTTAGATTTTTTTATTTTTAGATGATTATCACTATATCTTATCTTTCCAATACTTCCAATTCCACAGAGTTTATTTTTGGAAAGTAACACCTATACAAAACACAGAGGTATTAACCGTAATGTCCCAGTTGCTTTTTGGCGAGGGGGAAGGAAAGGAGGAGGAAAGAAAGAAGAAGAAGAGAAAACTTTTTTTCTCGGGTGCGGTTTTGACCCCCAACCCTTTGGGTGCCACGCCCTGCACTGGCCTACCTAGCCACGGGGAGTAGCTTGCCCGCCAAGCTTTCCGTCGCCATATATGACTGTTCACATGATGACGCAATAGCATCACGTGGGATACCTGCTTGTGCCTACGCTTTCTGAATTGAGGTTTTTTGATGTTTAGTAAAGTTAGGGTTAAGCTAAACATATAGGAGGAAAATTAAGGTGTTATTGGCCCTAACGTCCCAGTTGCTTTTTTGGCGAGGGGAAGGAGGAAAAGAGGAGTTTTGAACCCCCGACCCTTCGAGTGCCACGCCCGTGCACTGGTCTACCTTGCCACAGGGGAGTAGCTTGCCCGGCCAAGCTTTCCATCGCCATATGACTGTTCACATGATGATGCAATAGCATCACATGGGATACCTGCTTATGCCTAAGCTTTCTGAATTGAGGTTTTTTGATGTTTAGTAAGGTTAGGGTTAAGGGGATTGGTCACCCACCTTTGCACAGTATTTTAGCTTACTTCGAGAACTATTAAATGTCAAAAATGTTACTAATTTCGCAAATTTCAAAAAATCAAAATACATTGTAATTTGATATCATATCAGGACGTATTAATCATATTCAGAATGCAATTTGGTGTGTCTGATGTGCTCTCAGGTCTCACAAAAAATACTGTGCAAAGGTGGGTGACCAAACCCTTAACCCTAACACTACCTGGTACTGCAAAATACTACTTGATATATGCACTGGGCGTGTGTGCATCCCACATGTTGTAACGACGCAATCACCCAAAGTGATATATAGGCACGCTTTCATTGGGCAGGCCAGCGGAAGACCCCGGGGTGGAAGACCCGTGGTCAAGTGTCGCCGACCTAGTGCTTGGCATGCGAGGGGTCTCGGGTTTGAATCCCACCCAGAGCAAACAACTTCTTTGTTTGTTTTCTCTCTTTATTCCTGCCTTGTTTGACTTCCAGTGGCCAAAAAGCCCGCCTGTGGGGCGTTAGGGTTAGGGACAGGGTTTCGGCAACAACATAATAAAAATATAGTTAACTTTCTATGATCATGATTTGTCTACAATCATGCATATTTTTTTTGGGGGGGGGCTTTGGAGGTGCGAGCCCCCCGAGGTAAAAGTAGGGGGCTGCCAAAAAGAAGGGCTGCGGAAGAAGAAGGGGCGGCAAAAAGAAGAGCTGCAGAAGAAGAAGGGGCGGCAAAAAGAAAAAAGGGCGGAAACAATTGAAAAAGGATAAAAAACTGAGAAAAAATGATTTTCTTCAGGCCCCCCGGGTAGGAGTGGCCACGGTACGCCACTGACAATAGTTGGAAATTGGACTGCTTGGTAATAATCCCATCGATACAATTGGGCTATTCCATTTAAAATTCATACTACCGCTGTAAATATCATCCACAGGAGGAGTAAGAATTTCAAATGGAATGAACATATTAGTTATTAGGCAACTCCATTTGAATTTCATACACCCTCTGCGAAAGATTCAACCTGAATCTTTGAAAGAGGGAGGGTGAGTTTAAAACATTAAAGTTTGTAACATCCATCAAGTTGGCCCGAGCTGGACCTCCATTTACTTAGTGATCATGGTGATGGTCCAAATTTCCAATACAACAAAATGCTTTCAACACATGCCTTGAAGAGTTTGATTTTGAGTTGATCTTCCGAGGTCGGACTTCTAGATCCTATGCAATCTATTGCAAGCATTCCATTGCTGGGCTTTCTTTACACCTGAAGTCGTGAAAAGAATCTGGAACATATGAAGCCAGGAACTTGAATTCAAAGATATTTCCCAGCTGACAGCATTAACAAATTAACAAACTGGTCACTTCCACTAAATGTGACATGATCAAGGGAAATGAGTCGGATGTCGCTAATATTGATTTTGAGATATTGGCAAAGAAAGTGTTACAATTCTTTTGTTTTATACTGTTTTCAGCGATTTATAAATTGACGTAACTTCACAACGAAAAGTCGTATCAACATGGGGTTTTCAGTTTCTGAAAGCTCTAAATGTCCTCTTTTTTTTTTTTGACCAGGGCCGACATGCGACTCATTCCCCTTGATCATGTCACAAATGATTTTGGCACATTTCAAACAGCATCTTAGGTATCCTTCAGAATATGGTTGACATGGTTACAGCAGGCCAGTTCGTAAATAAATGTGGGTGTATTCTTAATCCATTTTGGTCTATTCTTAATACATTTGGGTGTATTTTATATCCATTTGGGTGCCATTTGGGTGTATTCTTAATCCATTTGGGTGTATTCTTAATCCATTTGGGTGTATTCTTAATACATTTGAGATCTTACCTGCCTGAGTCCACTTCACCCCTCTTCTTCATGTAGCTATGAGTATATGACATCAATAGGTTATCTTGGCCTATCGTATCCTCGGTATCACCGTATTTGAATATATCAACCAATTCACTGGCTTCATCCACACTGTCTCTGTAAAGAAAACAAAAATTAATATAAGCAGACATGTTTTATCTGTGTGTTTTATTGCTTTTTGGACAGATACTATAATTTGACTTTGCAGAGGCTCTGTGCTGAACTCTGATACCTGTACGATGATCCAAGAATCGCTCACTATTTGAGGGGCGTCATGGTTTGCGAACAGGGTATAGATGTAATGTGACTGAAAACTAAATGTTAACTATGGTCGTTGTTGTTGTCCTATGAGTCATGACTGACCCGTTGTGACCTTTTTGATGATGTCATTCCAACTATTTCGGTCTCGTGAAAGACGTTAGGCTGCGGTAAGCGTCCCGTACACTCTTTGATTCCATCGGTCCAACGTGTCTTACTATGGTGGGATAAACCTAACCCTACAAGAGGCTACAAAAGGCTACACCACAGAGAGACTGTTCCTTCTTTCCTTCTCCTTCGACAAACCTCTTCCCTGCATTGGGCTAGTTCATTTAAATTCCATAAACCCCTAAGACCATTATCTTCCATGCAGGGAGTGTAAATTACAAATGAGGTTACCTGAATGGGTGTCTCCATTTGATATTTACACCCCCTGTCTTCCATTGGGGGTGTATGGATTTCAACTGGATTAGCACATGGAGGTTTGCACTAGCCCTACCTAGGACTTCAAAAGGTTACAGCAGAAAGCGACTGTAAGTGCAAAAATTAAGTATAAGGTATATTGCTGATCGAGATCGATGGGCAAACGTGATGCATGCTGGGAATGAAAAGGGGCTCAAAAGCTATAGAATTCATCACCCGAGATCGCAAATTTGAGCCCTTTTCCTTCCCGGCATGCATCACTTTTGCCTATCGATCGCTATCAGCAATATACCTTATCCCACAAACTCCAACTCCGTAATCATCCAAACACACATTATAGACACGAAAACGTTGGTCTGCTAAGGTACACACATGGCTTGTTTTTCCACACTCAAATTATTATAAATAAAATATCTCCAGGTCTTCAACACACAGATCTCCAAACCTTATATTTATATCAAAATTAATACAACAATGCACAATATTTGAATGAATAGGCGATCTCAGTTTTGCTATGTTTGACTAACATGAAAGCTTATACATACTGACTTCTACGAATTTGCTTTTTTAACACTACGCAATTACTTTGCAACAAAATGAAAAATCCCTTATTTTGTATACTTTCCACAGCTTCATCTTTGATTAAACTGCTACCAAATTATAGATTATATACTATATTAAGCATGCAATCATTACATGAACAACGCTGTGTGCTAGCCATAGGCTTCAACATAAAAATTCCACTTCTGAGATATTTTCTCAAAATATCAAGAGCTGTCTTAAAGAACCACTGAACCAATACTAGGCTTGTTTGTACTCATTTTAATGCATTTTTCATGCTGATTCCAAATATGATCATGAAAATTTACAATTCTGAAATTTTTTAATTTTTAATTTTTTTTAAAAAACTTGTCATCTGCAGTTGATACCAGTATGGAGAGTGTTAACATCAATACCATCAATGCCAAAGACATTGACTTCCTAAAAATAACTCAACATCTCATACATTTCTTCATTTGCAATCGGTTATTCAGTTGAAATCCATACACCCTATGACGGAGCATAACCATGGAGTCACCCATTCCATACAAGAAACCCAATTTGAAATTCACATTCCTTGTTTGGATATATCTTCCATAGGGTGTATGGATTTCATCTGGAATGGTCCAAAAATGGAGCCATGCATGGCAAAGATCAAATATCTTGGAATAGTATCCCCTCGATTCGAAGTACCTGTACATGTTCACACATTACCTCACACAACAGGATCGTATTCTGATTCGTTGAACCTTCTAATTAGCATACTTTTGGATATACCTCCATATTTGATATTACCTAGGCCTTAATTATTAATACCCCTACATTGTTTACATAGTGATGCAATTACAGCTGGACACTTCAGCAGTATAAACATGATGAACATTTGCACTTTTCTTTCCATTACTGTTACATTGTATACCATATAGCTGATGTGTTAGTCCAATCGAAGTGAGATGGTGGATCAATGCAAAGGGCAAATGGCCCAACACACCCCAAGGATTGCAGGGATCACACATCGCATTGCACACCATGATGCACCGATGTCTAAGGTCTTGCTGATTGAGCTAGAACTTGACTGGTGATGGTTAAAAGATAATCTATCACTGGGGAAGACGTGAGCGCAAGAAGACCACTTGGCCCCACTTGGCCCCTCAACATGTATACACTAAAGTTACGTATAGTTTCCTAGGGTTTTATAATGTTTAATACATGTTCCAGGAGAAAACATCATGATAGGTTGTGAAAGATTTGTTTTGGCCCTGAACATGTAAAAAATATTACCAAACTATACGAAACTATGCGCAACTTTAGTGTATACATGTTGAGGGGCCAAGTGGACTTACGGTCTTCTTGCGCTCAGGTCTTCGTCAGTGTCATTATTGCCCTGAAGAGTGCAAAAAGCACAACCTTCCAAAACTGAGTTGGGCTAGTGCAGTTGAAATCCATACACCCCTATGGAAGACATGACCTTAATCTCCCACACAGGGGTGTAGATTTCAAATAGAGCTACCCATTCAGGTAAACCCATTTGAAATTCACACTCTCTGTGTGGGATTTAACACTCTATGTGGGAACACCACACGGGGTGTAGATTTCAAATTGAGCTCCCCATTCATCAGGTATTAAACCCATTTGAAATTCACACTGTCTGTGTGGGATAATTAAAGTCATGTCTTCCATAGGGGGTGTATGGATTTCAACTGGAATAGCCCGTTTCTAACGAGATAACATCCTTAATTAACAGGTTTACCTACTTTAAAGCAATAATGTGTGATTTACATGAAGAATAGATTCATATTTAAATGTTGTTAGTTTTCACTGATAGCTACTGATCACATTGTCCCCTTTTAATTTTGAGCCAAACAAATGAGGTAAAACGAAGAAAATTGCGATTTCATTCCAGAGCCTACAATGCATGTATTAGCCTGCCGATCGTATTATTATCATGATTTAATATTGGTGGCGCTTCACACAGCTGATGGGATGAAACAAGACATAAGACGAATAGCGATATACACACAGTTTATGCGTCAAGACGGACAGCGCCTACAATGTGTGTATCATCTCGCCGATCATATTATGATCATGACTATTGGCAGAGCTTCACGCAGCGGATGGGATGTACGAACAAGACATAAGACGAATAACAATATGCGTACAGTTTATATGGTACGTCACTGATTCAATGATACACACACACACACAATGTGTTTATCCAGCACTTGATTAGTGAACTCAGAATAAAACCGGCGATCTTCGGTTTTATTATAAAGGTTAAATTTTACTGTAATTAAAGCACTCCGGTTTTATTATAAATGTTAAATTTTACTGTAATTAAAGCACTTTATAGGCTTAGTCTTTCACAGGACATTTTATGTACACCTATGGCCATTACAATGGTGCAAAAAGTAGAAATTAAAAAAAATTGAGGGTGTTGCTGTGGAGCAAATCACACATTATGGCTTTAACTGAAAGAAAATTCAAATCATGCTGCAAGTTTTTAACATTGAATGACAAAACCTTCAACAGTCTCTTATTTCAGCAAATTGTGACAAAACAAAAATCAGAAATATTGTTTAGATACATACTATCATAGTACTGGTCAGCACGACAGATGATTTGAATTCCAACTCCACAGTTTTCATCCAAAGCAACAGTCTCACAAAAGCGGTATATTCATTGTCATCTTTACAACATCCATTCCCTCATACATCTCACACAATGCATTCGAATATACCACACTGACTATAAATAGAGCTCACATACTCCTTAGCTTTTGAGCTAAAATTTAACCAATCCCTCTTGTAACAGTCACAAATGAAGGAAGAAATAAAATATATTGAAGTTCAAAGTCCATATATCTGATGCATGGCAAAGAAATACGGGCTATTCCAGTTGAAATCCATACACCCACTATGGAAGACATGACCTTAATCTTCCACACAGGGGGTGTGAATTATCTGAATTGGTGACTCCATTTGAAATCTACACCCCCTGTGTGGGAGATTATAAGGTCATATCTTCCATGGGGGTGTATGGATTTCAACTAGAATAGCCAAAAGGAGAGATTTTCTGTTGGTTTTGAATTTGGATTCCATTTAATTATCAACACATAAATAATGCACACATTTCTATCAGGCTCTTCCAGTTGAAATCCACACCTCCATTTGGAAGACATGACCTTAATCTCCCATACAGGGGATGTTGATTTTCAAATGGAGTCGCCAATTCAGGTAACCCCACTTGAAATTCACACTCCCTGTGTGGAAGATTAAGGACATGTCTTCCATCAGGGGTGTGGATTTCAGCTGGAATAGCCCAAATTTGCGTTTACCAATGCCTATTGTATTTTGAATCAGACAGGTAGTATAGCATTGAATAATTTCACTTTCACTTTCAATTTTACATGAAAATATGTGAATGTCACTATTTCCATGGATACTTCACATGATTTTCACATTATGTATTTTCATTCTTTTAAGTGGCAGCATGACCTTGCGATGTTTGCACTCAAATATTGAGATAAATAAAGCTGGCACACAAGAAGAATGGTATGGTATGGGTTCTATAATGGAGATCCCAAGGCTTGACACAAGGGGTGTCATTTCTGTCCCATGTGCATGATTTTTCTCAGGAGGGGGGGATATGTAAAATGTGTCAATGTATTAAGAATTACACTGTAGTTTAATTATGGCTAAAACTGAAAAATATATATACCAAAAAGGTTCTTAAACCCATAAAACGGTGCTTTGAAGAACTAACAAAGCTGAACCATTTTCTGGAAAATGGTTCTTTCTAGAACCATTTTGGGATATGGTTCCGTAAACAGGACAAAATAGGTTCCAAGTCAAACTTTTTTCCAAGAGTGTATCTATAAATACTGCAGTGTTGCCACATATGAGCGGAACCAACTTGTACTTGGTATACGCTTATTACTTAACTGTATGCTGCAGAGACAAATTCTAATGATATTTGTTGTCAACCTGCAGAGCTGCCTTTTTCCAACAAATCTTGCTTTATAATTAATCCGAAACTCATGTTATCATCTATCACATCACACTAATCAAATTGTTCATTACGAGTTACCCAATGTTAATGGTATGCACAGCACAGCACACATGGTTGCCAAAATATTTCAGCCCGAATCGGGGGTCAAATAATCACAAAGTGGCCCAATTTTTCTCTTAAAATGATTTCTATAACTGGAAACTACCAGGAGCCAATATTGAAAAGTGGCTCATTTTTTTAACCATTGATTTTTATGGACAGGAAATTGTCATGGGGAAAATCTTCAAAAGTCACCCAATTGGGCTACTAAATTTGGGGGGTTGGCAACCTATTTGGGCCCAATCGGACAAAGTTTAAAATTTGACCTTTGACCTTGACCTCCGATGACCTTTCAAACCACCCCATAAACGTGGAATGCCCGATACCTATCTATATCCGAAATATCGGAACCATGCGTTGAAGCGCAGCGAAACGCATAGCCGGATAGACAGACAGAGCTCATTATTTTATTAGTATAGATTGATTTTTATGGACAGGAAATTGTCATGGGGAAAATCTTCAAAAGTCACCCAATTGGGCTACTAAATTTGGGGGGTTGGCAACCCAGCATGCACCTGCAAGACAGCTCATTATTTACATCACATGACACTTCAATTGATTGTAGTTTGCTTTCAGTCACATGGCAATGATTATTACTAGTCGTATATATAGTCAAGTACAAGTCATGTGACAAAAAGCTAAATAACAAGAGTGTCTAACACAGGCCTTCTCAAAGGGCGGCCCGCGGCGCCCTTAAAAGTGGCCCGCGGCCGGGCACTGATAAAAAAAAATATAAAAAATAAAATAAAATAAAAAAATAAAAATATTGAGGAAAAATAAAAAAAAAGCATGAAAATAATACTGAAAATTGTTACTACTCTGTTGAATTGATGAATTGCTTGCATTTTACGATCATTGTAGGCCTATTATAAGTACACGATATGGATTGGCCCAGTTTACCTCATAAATTAAAATGAACGGTTCTGCTGCATAAAACGAAAATTCAGATCTAGGTCAATTAGCCTTGGAGGGGTAACGCAATTGGGTCAATAGGGTCACCCCTGCCAGACACGTACCATGCACGTACGCATGTTGCACAATCAGTGAATCACAGTCATACATCCTCGTGTTGAATGAAAGCCGTACAGGCGCGATTTTGGTTGTTGTGATCAATCGTATTTGTTATTTTAGGCTGTTTATCATCTGCGATAGTGCCTAACCAGGTATACCAGCATGGCTAGTCGCGATAGAAAGCGGAAGGTTGACACGGAAAACAGAAAATTCAAGGAGGAATGGAGACTAATGTATTTTTCTACGGAAAACTCCCAAAGCAACATGCCAATGTGTGTTATTTGTGGAAGAACACAATCAGCATATAAGAAAGATGCTATTCGGCGACATTATGATACAAACCATTCAAACTGGTCTGACAACTACCCAGTCGGCAGTGGTGTGAGAAAGCAAAAGTACGAGTCCCTTCGGGCTAAGTTTACAGAGGAGTCAAACCATCATGGTGAGAAGCATGACTGAGCAAGAGAAATCCACAGAGGCTTCATACAGGGTATCGTGGCTTTTAAATCGCCACAAAATGGCATTTGAAACAGGCGATGTAGTAAAAGAATGCATGATAGAGGCATCCAAAGCGTTGTTTAATGACAAAACAATTGCTGACGCTTTTGAGAATGTGCCATTGTCAAATGATACGACAACCAGACGCACAGAAAAATTGGCGGATGACATAAGACAGACTCAGAAACTCAGAAATGCTGAAAATATTTCTGTATGTGTGGACGAATCTACTGATAACACTGATGTAGCGCAACTTGCAATTTATGTGAGGTTTCTTGATCCTGAGTTACAACAATTCCGCAAAGAACTGTTGCCATTACTACCAATGCTTGACACAACAACTGGTCAACACCTATTCAACAAAATAAGTGGATTTTTTACTGAAAATCAAATTCCTCTGAACAAAATAACATCATTGGTAACAGACGGCGTGCCAGCTATGCTCGGCACACATAATGGACTAGCCGCGAAGTTGAAAGCTGTCAACCCAAACCTCATCTCTTATCACTGCATTATACACAATTCCGTCCTATGCATGAAACTCAAAGCTAAATATGAAGACACCATGAGCACGATAATCAAACTTGTAAACTTTCTGAGAGCGAATTCATCTTTGCGGCATAGGCAACTTAAACAATTCCTCCTAGAAAACGAAGCAAGCTACCATGATGTGCCGTTTCATAATGCAGTTCGCTGGTTGAGCAAAGGCACAACATTGAAGGTAGTTTGGGACGTAATTGACGATATTTCAAGCTTTCTTGCTGCTATGAATCCCACCCCAACCATCACGCCATTTGTGGAATTCCTGTCAGACAATGAAGAGATGGAAATCAGTGCATTTCTAGTTGACGTGTTTGGTCACCTGAACAAACTTAATAAGTTGCTACAAGGTCGGCAGAAGTTTGTGTCAGACCTCAGAAAAGAAGTGCGATCGTTCACTGCACAGTTGATCCTGTTCAGAAATGATATCAATAGTGGCCAATTGCTGCATTTTGACACCCTGAGAAAATACAGAGTCAAAATTGGGAGCCATAGGAGTCTGGATTCGGAGACGAAGTTCATTGAAGACTTAATTATTGAATTTGATACGCGATTTGAAGATTTCAGCGATAGCGATGCCCTACTTATGATGATCAAGAACCCTTTCATTGCTGACCCGCAGGGTCCATGGAATGGCCAGGTTGGCAAGTTTTGCCCAAATGCTTCCCTTGCAGGACTGCAAACTGACCTCATTGGCGTGCAAGCGGATGACGAGCTAAAGCACTCGCACAAATCTGACTCAACAGATAACTTTTGGATACAATTACCTCCCCGGTTTGAACATCTGAAATCATTGGGTATTCGAGTATGCAGTATGTTTGGCTCTACGTGGCTTTGCGAGTCGCTATTCTCGCACATGAACATTGCTAAGAGCAAATCAAGAAGCAGCCTAACCCATTCTCATTTGGACCAAATTTTGCGAATAGCGACAACTTCGATAACACCTGACTTAAAAAAACTTACGTTGGCTACAAAGTCGCACCATTTCAGCCACTAACCAGCTAGCACTCGGCATGGTAAGTTATATATTAAATTTGATATGCATGATTTTTAATTTTGAAGTTTACTTTTTTGATGTAATTGTTACCTATGACTCTGTTCTTGTACCTATGTTTTTTCATGCAAAATCTGTGTTAAAAATAGGTCAAACCGCTCAGCTTGCCCCTTGACCCCCGCCAGGGGCCCTAACGCGGGCCCCTGGACCCCACGCGCTAATACGCTCCGCTCGCTACGCTCTAGTGAGTGGCCCTTCAAGATAATGTTTTAAAAAATTTGGCCCTTGGAACAAATTAATTGAGAACCCCTGGTCTAACAGTATTGAAATACCATCTTCCATGTGTAGTGCTCCTGGAGCAATTAGGTTGTTTGATAACCTCTATCAAGGGAACAGATATCGCAACCAAACTTCTCATGAATATTTTAGATATCTTATACATGTAGTGCTCCTGGAGCATAGGTTGTTTGATAACCTCTTAAAGGGAACAGATACTCTCTAAATGTGGAAAAGTGAAAAATCACTCAAAAAGAGTGAAATCTCACTCTTTCAAAGAGCCATCTGAGTGACAAATATTGAGATAAATAAAGCTGGCACACAAGAAGAATGGTATGGTATGGGTTCTATAATGGAGATCCCAAGGTTTGACACAAGTGGTGTCATTTCTGTCCCATGTGCATGATTTTTCTCAGGAGGGGTGGATATGTAAAATTTTTCAATGTATTAAGAATTACACTGCAGTTTAATTATGGCTAAAACTGAAAAATATGACTTTTGCCATTCATTTTTAAAGATTCTGTAACCCATAAAATGGTGCTTTGAAGAACTAACAAAGCTGAACCATTTTCTGGAAAATGGTTCTTTCTAGAACCATTTTGGGATATAGTTCCGTATACAGGACAAAATAGGTTCCAAGTCAAACTTTTTTCCAAGAGTGTATCTATAAATACTGCAGTGTTGCCACATATGAGCGGAACCAACTTGTACTTGGTATACGCTTATTACTTAACTGTATGCTGCAGAGACAAATTCTAATGATATTTGTTGTCAACCTGCAGAGCTGCCCTTTTCCCACAAATCTTGCTTTATAATTGATCTGAAACTCATGTTATCATCCATCACATCACACTAATCAAATTGTTCATTACGAGTTACCCAATGTTAATGGTATGCACAGCACAGCACACATGGTTGCCAAAAAATTCAGCCCGAATCTGGGGTCAAATAATCGTAAAGTGGCCCAATTTTTCTCTTAAAATGATTTCTATAACTGGAAACTACCAGGAGCCAATATTGAAAAGTGGCTCATTTTTTAACCATTGATTTTTATGGACAGGAAATTGTCATGGGGAAAATCTTCAAAAGTCACCCAATTGGGCTACTAAATTTGGGGGGTTGGCAACCCTGTATGCACGTGTGAAATTGCTCATTATTTACATCACATGACACTTCAATTGATTGTAGTTTGCTTTCAGTCACATGGCAATGATTATTACTAGTCGTATATATAGTCAAGTACAAGTCATGTGACAAAAAGCTAAATAACAAGAGTGTCTAACAGTATTGAAATACCATCTTCCACATGTAGTGCTCCTGGAGCATAGGTTGTTTGATAACCTCTATCAAGGGAACAGATATCGCAACCAAACTTATCATGAATATTTCAGATATCTTCCACATGTAGTGCTCCTGGAGCATAGGTTGTTTGATAACCTCTATCAAGGGAACAGATATCGCAACCAAACTTATCATGAATATTTCAGATATCTTCCACATGTAGTGCTCCTGGAGCATAGGTTGTTTGATAACCTCTATCAAGGGAACAGATATCACAACCCAACTTATCATGAATATTTCAGATATCTTATACATGTAGTGCTCCTGGAGCATAGGTTGTTTGATAACCTCTATCAAGGGAACAGATATCGCAACCAAACTTCTCATGAATATTTCAGATATCTTATACATGTAGTGCTCCTGGAGCATAGGTTGTTTGATAACCTCTATCAAGGGAACAGATATCGCAACCAAACTTATCATGAATATTTCAGATATCTTATACATGTAGTGCTCCTGGAGCATAGGTTGTTTGATAACCTCTATCAAGGGAACAGATACCACGACCCAACTTATCATGAATATTTCAGATATCTTATACATGTAGTGCTCCTGGAGCATAGGTTGTTTGATAACCTCTATCAAGGGAACAGATATCGCAACCAAACTTATCATGAATATTTCAGATATCTTATACATGTAGTGCTCCTGGAGCATAGGTTGTTTGATAACCTCTATCAAGGGAACAGATATCGCAACCAAACTTATCATGAATATTTCAGATATCTTATACATGTAGTGCTCCTGGAGCATAGGTTGTTTGATAACCTCTATCAAGGGAACAGATATCGCAACCAAACTTATCATGAATATTTCAGATATCTTATACATGTAGTGCTCCTGGAGCATAGGTTGTTTGATAACCTCTATCAAGGGAACAGATATCGCAACCAAACTTATCATGAATATTTCAGATATCTTATACATGTAGTGCTCCTGGAGCATAGGTTGTTTGATAACCTCTATCAAGGGAACAGATATCGCAACCAAACTTCTCATGAATATTTCAGATATCTTATACATGTAGTGCTCCTGGAGCATAGGTTGTTTGATAACCTCTATCAAGGGAACAGATATCGCAACCAAACTTATCATGAATATTTCAGATATCTTATACATGTAGTGCTCCTGGAGCATAGGTTGTTTGATAACCTCTATTAAGGGAACAGATATCGCAACCAAACTTATCATGAATATTTCAGATATCTTATACATGTAGTGCTCCTGGAGCATAGGTTGTGTGATAACCTCTATCAAGGAACAGATATCGCAACCAAACTTCTCATGAATATTTCAGATATCTTATACATGTAGTGCTCCTGGAGCATAGGTTGTTTGATAACCTCTATCAGGGGAACAGATATCGCAACCAAACTTATCATGAATATTTCAGATATCTTATACATGTAGTGCTCCTGGCGCATAGGTTGTTTGATAACCTCTATCAAGGGAACAGATATCGCAACCAAACTTATCATGAATATTTCAGATATCTTATACATGTAGTGCTCCTGGAGCATAGGTTGTTTGATAACCTCTATCAAGGGAACAGATAACGCAGCCAAACTTATCATTAATATTTCAGATATCTTATACATGTAGTGCTCCTGGAGCATAGGTTGTTTGATAACCTCTATCAAGGGAACAGATATCGCAACCAAACTTATCATGAATATTTCAGATATCTTATACATGTAGTGCTCCTGGAGCATAGGTTGTTTGATAACCTCTATTAAGGGAACAGATATCGCAACCAAACTTATCATGAATATTTCAGATATCTTATACATGTAGTGCTCCTGGAGCATAGGTTGTGTGATAACCTCTATCAAGGGAACAGATATCGCAACCAAACTTCTCATGAATATTTCAGATATCTTATACATGTAGTGCTCCTGGAGCATAGGTTGTTTGATAACCTCTATCAAGGGAACAGATATCGCAACCAAACTTATCATGAATATTTCATACATGTAGTGCTCCTGGAGCATAGGTTGTTTGGTAACCTCTATCAAGGGAACAGATATCGCAACCAAACTTATCATGAATATTTCAGATATCTTATACATGTAGTGCTCCTGGAGCATAGGTTGTTTGATAACCTCTATCAAGGGAACAGATATCGCAACCAAACTTCTCATGAATATTTTAGGTATCTTATACATGTAGTGCTCCTGGAGCATAGCTTGTTTGCTAACCTCTTAAAGGGAACAGATATCACAACCCAACTTATGGTAACTATTTGTGATATCTTACATTGCTCTTGGAGCATAGCTTGTTTGATAATCTCTAAGTGGTGTATTCATGCCACCCTCTGCATACCACCTGAAATATTTGAGATATCTTTTCTTTTCTTTTCTTTTTTGGAAAATTTTTCGCCTAAATACATATTTACAAAATCGGAAATGTAAGAAATGTTAGATTTTTACAATTAAGTCAGATTCTTACTCCACATCGCAGCACGATGCGATGCTTTTAAAACCTCGCAGCATCGCGCGATGAAATTAAAATGTACATTTCAATTTCATCCATGCGATGCTCGCGAGGTTTTAAAAGCATCAGCCAATCACAAGCGTGCACGGCTGCGATATCGCAGCGTGATGCTATAAAGTTGAAATCCAACTCCATCGCGGACCGAAATTTCCACCGCGCGATGAGAATTTTTACCGCCAAGCTCAAAAAAACGTGGCTCAGATTTCAGTTTTAAAGCATCGCATCAGGCCATGCGATGTGGAGTAAGAACCGCATTTTAGTAAAGTGACCCTTTTTGTTATGCATTCCCATATATCATAACCTGCGAGTACTACATTAGAGAGACGACACTGCGCTTCGCAAAACTAAGGACAGAGTAAGTGTGGGACCTTAGGCCTTGCTGTCTAGATTTTAAAAGGCGAGTGATCAATCACTCGCTAGCATGATGTTAGGGCAGTGGTTGAATCACTCTCCAGTAATATGTAGTATTTGAATCACTCACTATTTTAAATGAATAGACCTGATTGATTTAACACAGGAGCTATTTTACTGCAAGAGTGTTGTATCCGAGGCAGCTACCTTAAGCTCTGAAAAATCATTCATATCAATATGAAACACTAATACGCACTGCTGACACCCTCTCTTTCATTTCAGGGATTATGGCTAATATTTATTGCGAATAATCTACAAACATCTCCCATGTGTACTCTGGAAGATTTTGTGTATGAAGCAGGCGGCGGGTGGCATGATGGTCGGAGAGAGCCGGCAAAACCGTTCGCCCGTATGACATTTTCCATATACCAGTTAGTTTTGTGGGGTTCCTTTTCGAACCCCAACGGTTTTAGCTTGTATTTATATTGTTTATTAACATAGGCCAATTTGTTTGTGATATTTCAAGCGTTTTAAAATTTCAAATAATCCCATTCAATTACCCAGTTGACGATGAAAATTTACTAAATTTAGAGAATGCATGGCGGCCACCACCTGGTATGAAAAAAGTGTCACATGAGACTGGACCATCCCGACAAACATTTTACTTACAAACAACAGGTTGCTATACAGGTTGCATGCAAATTTGCATTTAAGCAAAAACAGCAGTTTTTTTGATGAATTTTACCTTAGCTTCATAAAAGTTTGCTCAAGCTTCATTAAGTCATTTAAAATCATAATATCACTTATTCTCAGAAATGACGAAAATAAGATAACAATATCTCGCCCTCCAATCTGAACTCTTTCAATGTATAATGACACTTGAAAAAAATGCATAGAAAACAACACTTCTGATTTGGGCAAATAATGACTGAGTTCATATGCAAAATATGATACACATCAAATGGCTGCCTGATGTGCTTTTCTACTGATGTTTACAAAATGAGGACAGATATAGGTTTGTCCGAAGATATGGGTATATAGTGAACACCACGCATAGTAAATATTCAATTTTTTATTTTTATTTTTATGAAACACTTTTTTTTCATATTCAGGCAATTTTTCAAATTGACCTCAAATGACCTTTGACCTCAGTATGTGACCTTGAACTTCACCATTACATGAGCTTTCCAGTAATGCAGCTTTGGCTCAAGTTTGATATAAAATTGGATTGATTGAGCCCATATTTATTGGTCGGGCATTGAGTTTTTAAATATTGGACGAGATTTTCTCGAAATGCGATTTTCTTGAAATGCGTATTTTGCAAATACGTCATAATGCGATACGGCCGATGATATGTCATGATAAAAAAAAACACCAGAAGGCAGCATAGAGATGTTGCACCTGAACACTCCAAACAGAGATTGACAAGTCCACTCAGAAATGATTTGAAAATGGGCTATTCCAGTTGAAATCCATACACCACATGGGTGACATGACTTTACTCTTCTACACAGGGAGTGTATATTTCAAATGGGTTACCTGAATGCATAACTCCATTTGAAACCAGCGCCCCCTCTGTGGTAGATTAAGGTCATGTCTTCCAAAGGGTGTATGGATTTCATCTGGAATACCCATTGACAAGTCCATTGACAAGGTAATTTCAAAATACATGCAAAAAGCACTGATGAGTAAAATATTTTAATAGTAATTATTGCACTTGGAGGTTTTTATAGTTCTGACATTTGTGAGGTCATTTCATTTGAAATATTAATCATTAGATAGCAAAATCCCTTCCCTTTATTGAAATATTACAAATAGGGACTACTTGCAAACAATGTAAATGCATTCAATTTTGATTTCCTATTAATGTGTGTGTAAGAAATTTTAATCAACTGAAAATGTGTAATAAAATCCTAATTCTTTAAAATCTGACACGATCTTACAAAGAAAACCACTGCATGCACTTCATGTGATGCCATGATGCAATAATGAAGTCATATCAGGGAATTGCTGGTCAGACCAGCGAAACCCCTGTGGCTAAAGTCAGTGATCTTGTGTGGGGCACCAGAGGGGTCTAAGGTTCGAATCCAGCCAAGTACCTCCTTTGTTCATCTTCTCTCCTTTTTCATTCTTCAATCTGTCCTTTCCGCTAGCCAAAAACCATGTTTAGTGTTAGTGTTAAACTGGAAAAGATAGGGAGGGGTTAGGCCTATTTTCTTTCCAAAATTCTTACAATCCATACCAGGTACAAGATTGAGTGACGGCAAGAAGATGCAACATGACATTCCGTAGTGGTAATAAAATGAAGATAAAGTAAGTATTTTTGAATCAAATTGTACTTACAGATGAAATTTCGTCCCATATTTGTCGATAAATCATGACAACACGGCAGAACTGGTTGTGTAATTAGTAGTAGTATAATCCTAAATCCCTTCCTACATGAGGAGCACCATCCAGATCCAAGATGAAGCAGAAGTGAGATAAATGCAAATCACATTTTTGGCCTATTTGTAAGCAAATCACATTTTTGGCCTATTTGTAAGATTATCACTTTTTTTTGCGTGTTATTTTTTAGAAAACACTGGTGTGTTCTTTGCTCTCATAAATCGCACACAAGTCCGACCTTTAAAATTGCAGAGTGAATATGGCAAATGTATAGCTTCACTTAAGTCAGCACTTAATGCTTTGGTGAAGACGATCAAATCTTTCTTATTTTATTTTATTTCTACTTTATTCACAGACAAGGTTTATTACTTTGTTAATGGGTATTGTAGCTTTCTCTTTACAATTTGATTCTACTCTGTGATTCTACATGAAGATAAAATTGGGTGACAAACAGAATTGCTTTAAAAATGGAAGTAGCTTTTAGCCTTTGTAAATTTTGCCATTGTTGTGTTAGTTTTTTAAATGTCAAAGATTTAAAAAAAAAAAAAAACACATTGGTAATGACAAAATAAACAAAAATAAAAATATTTGAATATAACCATTGTAGGCTACTCATATAAATTTCTCCAAGGCAATTTTGTTCAGTGAAATTGTATAGTAAATTCACTGGACATTTATCGATTTTTTCTGACCACCATCTACTGTTCAATACACACAGAGCAATGTAAACAACATTTCTATTGTTCGATCCGAAATTCCGCACACACAGCGTTACTGGATCATGAAACAGTTAGAAACTGTGGAACATATTTTTTGTTCTTTTGTCATAGCCCCCCAATAATTTATTTTTATGACATTTAAAAACAACAGTGAAAACAAACACATTTTCAGCTTTCTGTACATATAATATTGTATATCGCTCATTCTACAAACTACAGAGCCATTCCACTATAGAAATTGAAAAAATTAAAGTTGTTCAAAAGACCTGCTTTTGTGTTTTTTAAGAGTAAATGTATCACTACTTTCAGATGTAAAAAATTGCCAACACCACTTGCATATTTTTCTTTCAGGAAGTCATGATGTTTTTTAACACTAAAACTCAATGTAATGTGAGCTACGTTACCGACTACAAAATGGGCTGGTTTTACTCAATCCAAGGTCATAAAAAGCAAACTAAAGATCAATTGAGTGAAATGTAAAACAGATTTCACCATTTCATAGAAGTTTTGAAGATGCGTAAGTGAGTGTGTAACGTAGCTCACAGAAACGTAATTCACTGGTTTTTAATGTTTTTACTGTGATTTGCTAACGTTAGAACGTTATGTCCGTTAATTCTAATATAAATGGGGTTCGACCACTGGTAGCTTTCACATATTATTAGGAAGTACATGTAATACAAGTGCATACTATAGAATCCTGGTAACGTAGCTCACCAATCTTAACATGGTCGGTCGAAATTTCAATGTTTACAACATTTCTATGCCAAAAATGCTACAGCATCACGATTTTTACTGTGATTTTTAAAAACCTATGAGTGTTTCCTTTCCAAAACTGCAAATTACATTGATACCTCTGCTTTACTTCTTTCCAATAACGTGTGTTAAAAAGGGGTAACGTAGCTCACAGCGTTTTGGTGGAAAGTGCAATTTATTTTAGAATTACACAAAGACGTTTTAATCACTAAAAAATAATGTTGATAAACAATATGATGGTGCGTTATCTAATTAAAAAACAACAAATATGTAAAGAAATCGCATTTATTCAAAGAACATATTCAGGGTTAGATGTGACACTTGAGCAGTGGAAATGCATTTTTAGCGATTTTTGAGCCTTTGCAAGGGTTAATCAGGCTTTATCTAGAAACACTCTTGATGATGCGCCTGTCTTGGGCAGCTCTCTACAACTAGTATGATTTTATACTACTTCCAGTTTGAACTTTCCAACTATTTTTGAACTGATGATAGATATACGCCTGGCAGTCAACTTGGTCAACTTATTTTTGACTATTTTGCTGTAGTTTGCAAGTATTTTACCAGCTTTTTATTTCATGCTCTGTATCAAACTGTATGCTCATGGCTACTACCATTACATTGCACAGGACAGTGAGCTATGCAATCAATAGTATCATCCTCATTGGACTTGTGTTGATACATATTGATCTGGCTTCATTAGATTCAATATTGTTGAGATTTAATTCAATCAAATCTCACACCACCACAATGGGTGTATATACCAGAATTGAGCTACTTCAGTATCAGGATAATAAAACTTGTAATGACAAACTTCCTCAAGATGTTTGGAACACAATTTGGTCATTGGGTATAGAGAGAGATGAATTTAGACCCACACGCCGTGGTGTAAAATCTGGTCTTAAAGTGAAACAGAAAAGAACTCACTATGATAAACATACATTCTCAACCCAATCCAGTACTGCTTCCAAGAACAATACTAACCTAAATGTATGTCAGTGGAACATACGTAGTATAAGGAACAAAACAACAACATGTTCGGACTTGGTAATGGATCACAAATTAGACATTATGTTTCTTACGAAACTTGGTTGTCTGCTGATTTAGATCAAGTAGTCATTGGTGAACTGACACTACCCGGGTATAATTTCATCAATATGCCCCGTAAAACTGACCGACATGGTGGAATTGGCGTTCTTCATAGATCAGCACTAAAGCTGCAGATTTACCCTTCTGATTTCCTTGCAGAGACATTTGAACATGTTATCATAATTGACAAAGAAAGTAAGATCAAGTATGTCATTGTTTACAGGCCTCCCCCATCGTCTGAAAACAAATTCACAACATCAAAGTTCCTCTCCGAGTTTGACGATTTCTTAATGTTTGTGAATACGTTGAGCGGAAAGATCATTTTCTTAGGTGACTTTAATGTTCACGTAAACAAGCCAGAGAGAGCTGATGTTGCCCACTATTTGTCATCTTTAGAAGGAATTGGTTTTCACCAACATGTTGTGGGGCCTACACATATAAGTGGTAACACATTAGATCATGTCATGTCCCGCACCGATGAAAATCTGGTTCTTCAATGTACTGTTGGAACAAGGTTATCAGATCATAACGTCATCCACTGCAAGCTCAATGTTGAGAAACCTAGCGATCAAAAGGAAATTATTTCCTCCCGTAAAGTGAAAGACATAGATTCAGTGTCTTTTGAAAGTGACTTTCGCTCAGCGCTCATCTCTTCGAATAACACCCCTGATGATGCTAACGCTGCTGTCGAAATGTTTGAGAAAGCAGTAACCCTAACCCTGGACAAGCATGCCCCTGCTACGGAAAGAACTTGTAACCGTAGGGTTCGGCCAGCCATGGTATAGCAAAGAAATTCATGAAGCTAGAAGAGTTCGATTTAAATTGGAAAAGAAATGGCGAAGAACTGGACGATTAGAGGTGCACCATCAACTCTATCTTGACCAACATAAGCTTGTTAATACCATGATTGAAAGTGCAAAGAAGGCTTATTTTAGGGACAAATTAAAGAACGCTGATAGCAAATCTGCTTTCAGAACCATAAATGGTCTTCTCAATAATAACAACAAGACCTTACCTACTCATGACTCATTGCAATGTTTATGTGATGATTTTGCTTTTTACTTTAAGGACAAAGTTGATAAGATCCAGAAAGGACTCAAGTAGAAAGAAGCAGTGTAAATAGTAACAGTGTAATTGATTCATGTAACCAAAGTAATGTTGTGTATGAACTATCTGAGTTTCCATTGTTAAGTGAGAATGATATGTCCAAACTCATTCAAGGGTTTGCAGCAAAAAACTGCTTGCTTGATTGCATTCCCACATGGTTTATAAAGAGTAATCTTAACGCATTTGTACCAATTATAACCAAAATTGCTAACATGTCTCTGTCAACAGGTGTTTTTCCGGCTGCACTGAAACATGCCATCATCAGTCCAATCATCAAAAAACCCTCCTTGGATCCTAACAACCTCAAAAATTACCGTCCTGTGTCGAACATTAAATTCTTATCCAAAGTCATCGAGAAGCACGCTGTAAATACCATCAGCAACCACATGCGTGAATGTAATCTTGGTGAACCTTTACAGTCTGCCTAGCGAACCGCAAACAGCACCGAAACGGCACTTTTGAAGGTTAAAGATGACATCATGACCGCAATTTATCATCGTGAAGGTGTCTTTCTTGTGATGCTTGATTTAAGCGTTGCGTTTGATACTGTTACACATAGCATCCTCTTTGACAGGATGGAATACGAACTTGGCATAAAAGGCAGTGCTCTTATGTGGCTCAAATCATATTTCAGTGGCCGTACCACCAGCATTTCCATCAATGGTGCCCAATCTGCCAATTGTACCTTGGACTACGGTTTGCCACAGGGCTCCATAGTGGGTCCTCTATCTTTCACTGTTTACACCATTCCGATTGGAAGAATTATTCAGAAACATGGCTTATCTTACCATCTCTATGCGGATGATGTTCAACTTTACATCAGTTTTGACCCATCCAGTAACTTGTCTATTGATTCAGCTCTCTCCAAACTTACAAAGTGCATTAGTGATATTCAAAGTTGGATGACGTGTAATTGGTTAAAGCTGAACAATGACAAAACTGAATTTTTTGTGGCTTTGTCACCTTTCAACAAACGCCGCATGCCTGCTGTCAAACTTCACATCGGTAATACTGTGATTGAGCCAACTGAGACTGTGCGTAACCTTGGTGTCGTTTTTGATAGCCAAATGTCCATGTCTCCCCAAGTTACTTCTCTCTCACGCAGCGTTACCTACCATCTCCGTAACATCTCTCGCATTCGTCATTATCTAGACTTTGATCGTGTAACAATGTGGTTCGCTCACTCATTCTGTCCAGATTGGATTATGGTAACATCTTACTTTTGGGTTCGAATGTCACTGAAATTGCTCGTCTTCAAAGACTAGAGAATTGGGCAGCCAAGATTATTTTTTTTTTTTCCAATAAAGACCATGCTTCACCATTGCTCCACAATTGCACTGGCTGCCTGTGAGGGAGAGAATCTACTACAAAGCCATGTTGTATGTTTACAAGTGCCTTGCTGGCTTGGGGCCAGATTATTTGGCATCCTCCTTGACATTATACATCCCTGGAAGACAAGGACTTGATCTGCCACTGATGCCACTCGTCTGCATGTGCCCAAACTCCACTACCGTTCATTTAAGTCTGCCGCTGATAAGGCTTTTGCTTTCATAGCTCCCTCAAGTTGTGGAACCAGTTACCTGTTTCAGTCCGCTCCTCCAACTCTTTGCCAGTGTTCAAAAAGGGCTGAAAACATTTCTGTTTTCAGAAACATAATTGCTTGTTATTGGTTCTTGTGAACTTTTTGCTTATATTCTATCATGTTTTTGTTGTATATTTCTTGCTATGTTGTTTTGAGCGCTGTGATCATTTGAAATGGCGCTATATAAAAGCCTATTGTATGTATGTATGTATGTATGAAGAAAGCATTTAAAGTATGGAAAACTATATATGTCCGTGTAGATCTCGTTGAGTTCTACCAGAAAAACAACATATTTGATGCCCTAAATGCTCGACAAAGTGTTTGTGGACCAAAGAATGGAAAAAAGGCTATTGGCACCAGATTTTGTAGAATGAGCGATATATATCTACATTAGCAAGGTTATTTTGATCGGAGGAAGCCGAGTCCCGTGGCCAAGTTTGTCACCCATGCAAACGCTATGGAAATTGCTGATATTACGCCGCTTCGTATTGGTTGTTACGATAGACAGTGCTTTATTTTAACCAATTGGAAAGAATTTTATATCAGCATTTGGCTAAGATTGCCAGTAAAATGATGGCGCTTTCGTCCAAAATAAATGATACACTCCGGGAGTATGATACGCAGAAGAAGCCGGTCGCCATGGACTAAAAACGATCATGCCACAGGAAATTTGCCGAAACTTGGGAACAGAAAAAATTAAATGACGGCGGATTTTTACAAGATATAAATATAAATTTTATACTACAAGATCGGTAACAAACTAAGCTTCAACAAACCCTTTTCGTCCATGAAAAAAAAAAGACCTTTCCATTCAAAAGAACAGAGTCAAAACCGTGCGAAATCGGCCATTTTTCAAGCCTTTTCTTACCAGAAAACAAGTCGCACTGATAATGAAGCTTGAGTGAACAGGACAAATTCATATGTTTCATCACAAAACTCGCCAAATTCCATAGATGCCGTGAGACAGGACTTTCCCTACAACGAGTACACATGCATGACATGGGTACAAAATGCAGCCAAAACCTGGGACTTATAACGCACCATAACGACCCCTAAACGCAAAATCAGTACGGTACACAAGGACGCAGAATATAGTAGTTAAACATGGAATCTTCACAAATTTGCACATAAATAGTCACCAAAGATGATGTTACTATGATTTTACAATGCCATTACGTTGGTATTACGATGGTTGATTAAAGAGCAAGTCCCACCAGACTATTTCTTCTAGGGTGAACCAAACCTGCATGGTTATCAAATTAATCAGTGACAAGGTTATCTCTTAATTTGATAGATGCTAATTGATGTTTAATGTTATTGCATCGATTAGCATAATCAAATTCAGGGATAACCTTTTTTACTGATATTAATTTGATAACTTGGCAGGTTTGGTTCACCCCAGAAGTCAACTGCTCTGACGGGGCTTCCTCTTTAAGTATAAACACCGCAGGTTCGCTGCTATTTTCCTGTCTGATTGTAAACACAAGGTGGCGCTACACCACAATCACAATCAATCAATTACGCAAAGAGGCCTAAACTTGAAACAAATATACTCAAAACAAATTGGCATTTACAACTATGCCTAACTCCTGGGATGCTTATGTGTATTTTAGTACCATGGTACATTTGTACACATCATACTTAGTGGTAATGTCTTGCGTTTAATAATTAGCTTCACTAGCTTGTACTTATGTCATATGCATTAAAGATAATGCATCAAATACTTATTTACTGTGGTATATACAATTGTTTATTCAACTTCATTGACATTCTTGACAGAGACATGGGCGTACTTTAATGTGGACACTCAAAATTTATAGACATGTCAATAAATGTTTCAGATATATGAAGACATTTCAATGACAAACCACAACCCACAGGATCCTTTATTTACATTGCCCATCAAGGTGCTCTTCAGATACTTCATAGACCCTGTTCACATTAGAAAATTTCTTCATTCGACGAAGATAAGTTAATCTTGATTAACTAATTAAGCAAGCATACACATTGCGCTTAAAAAAGACCAAACAAAGACATTGCACTATACACATTAATTTTCATGAAAATTAACGAAGCTATTAACGCCCGGTTATTATTAAAGACGGCAAGGGTCACTTGTCACATGATCACTTTCCTTCGTCGAACAAAGCGAACATACACATTACAAAACTAACTTCGTCGAACGAAGTATTCCTTTGTCAAAACAACCTTTTTAGCTTCATTGAACAAAGCAATTTTAATCTTCATCGAAGGAAGAAAAGTGCATACACAGTAGGAAGAAACAATTTTTAATCTTCGTTCGAGGTTCATCGAATGAAGAAAATTTTACAATGTGAACAGGGTCATAGGCTCTGGGGTGGTTAGGGATGTAGGGAATGGTATGGAAGAAGTATGATTGACAGAGGCTATGAAGCACTTAGATAATTTGGTGACAACTCTCTAGTCCGAAGGTTCCCTAGTCCGAAGCCTCCTTAGTCCGAAGGTTCACTAGTCCGAACACGTAATTTACCACTCACTAGTCCAAATTCGGAAAAGGGTTCGCTAGTCCGAATATCGGGTTCTCTAGTCCGAATGTAGAATAAGGCTCACTATAACCCTAACACTAACCCTTATTCTATTTTCGGACGACAGAACCTTCGACTTAGCGAACTTAATTTGGTTTTTGGACGTAGCGACCCTTCGGACTAGTGACCCTTTGGACTAGAGAGAAGTCCCGGATAATTCAGCTTTATCTCTGTATTGGTACATTGAATGATTTAAAGTTTAAAACTTTTGACCCAATAACAAATAAAATACTTCTACCTCGAAATTTTTTTGATTTTCTCTTTTCAATTTCATTCTACATATCGACTGCTCAGTGTCAGAAGTGGGTAAGTGTAATAGCTGCCCTGTGAACATTTGGCAATTTACACACAGTATATTGTACTCATTTACACATGGCAGCTATAATTGCACTTACCCACTTCTGGCACTCAGCAGTAGACTTTGGTTGGAAAAATCTGTGAGTGAGTATATTGGAAGTTCCAGTGCCAGTGATAATTTGTGTGCGCAGTATACAAGAAGCACTGAAGGCAGTGGCGTGTCCAGGGGGGTGCTGAAGCCCTCTGCTCTCACTGTGTTAAAAATCATGTAAAATCAGCCGGTTTTTTGCGATTTTAGCCATTAAGCCCCTTGCATAACTATGAAAGCCCCTCTGAGCCCCCCACAGGAACAGATCCTGGACATTTTTTTACAAAACAAACTAACACCTACCTGATAAACCTGTATGCAAGTCATTGATTATACATTCCTATATCCCTAGCAAATGCTACAAAATCATCTCAAAACTCCTCCTCCAACAATTCCTCTGCAAAACTATATCTCTATTGAATAAAGAGTTTAACTTTGACACTATACACTATTTTTTGCTCATCTAGAACATTTTCACTAGTTCGACTAGCATCTTCAGCAGATGGTGATGCTGTGATGATATCTTGTCTACAATCAGGATATTCCTCACAGATGATGTCATGTGATTGACTGTATGTCATAGGATGTTACGATGTAGCCCCCCCCCCCCTTCTCGGGCATCAGCTGGTTATCCCAAATAGGATCTATTTCTAGTCCTTGGTCACGATTCAGTCTCAGTTTTTGAGTCCTTATGTGGATAGCTTCAAGATCTCTCCGGGAAAACATTCCATGTGAGCGAAAAATAGTGTAGTGTCGCAGTTAAACTCTTTATTCATTTTATCTACCACTATGTATGAATATCAACTACTATGTACGAATATCCAGTTATCCAGTTATACACTTCTAGTGCCCGTTTCTATTCATCGTTATGTATTCTTCTCCCGTGCATTATTTTCGCGAACTACCCTTCACAGCCCAAATTATATAAACCTGCACGCTAAACAATGCATTATCTAAAACCTGCACGCTAAACAATAGATTCTAGATAATACGTGCACGCTCAAATACTAGAAATACTACTTTCACATAACCATAAAGTAGAGTTAGGTGGCGCTTTAGACACAGAGCTAGAGATCACATAACTATATAATTGTCTGTTCGATATATATACCAACAAAAAAGTACGAATATACATTCTGTGGTGTTAAAATGGTATAGTTACAAACGGTGTTCTATAATACCGAACAAGGTGCAACTCGCTAGACTTGAGTCCAGTCCTCGTTTACGGAGTTTAGGATTAGGGTTTAGGGTTGGGATAGGGCAGTCTTGTAATAAGACTAGTAGAGTTGCACCCTTGCAAATATCATTGTCATAAATTATGATTAATGACCTCAAATAAATCAAACATCAAATGAGAATAATCGAGCTTCTATGAATTAAAAAGGGCCAAAAACAGGTGGATCATAATTATACAAGATGACACCATTGCAAAATATTCAGTATTTTACAAATGAAATACATGTAGGCCTATATCTAAAATAACATAGCCGGGCCCGGGAAACACACACTAGCGCATAATATCATGATCATGCTTTATAATACCATAGGCCTTCAAACACATGTGTTTGAAGGCCTATGATAATACTGAACAAATTGTTAAATCCCAATGTCGTGTGTTTTAATATAAGTAGTTCAAATTATAGAGCTATAAAGTCCAGTTGATATTCACCGTAGTACTAGTCTGACATCTAAATCGATCGTTTCCAACTGGTTCAGTGCTCTCTGTGTTCGAAACCACGATATTAAATGATCACAACATAAAGTCAAGTCAATTAAACCATGCGTGAATAAGTTACCTAAGTATGACGTATGGCTTAATCGATACCATTGATTACAGGGATTGATTTTCTTTACCAGTTAAATGCTACGTAGCTGGTCAATGTCCTGACGGTGTTTTTAAAATGTAAGATATTTTCCTAATATTAAAACTAATATAATGAATGCAGCAATTAATATTGCCTATTGTTTTAATAGTGTATGACGGATAATGTACTCGTGCAAATGCATTCGTCAAGATAATTGCACTTGCCATGGAGTTATTGCATTTAGCTTTCGAGCCTATCGGCTCTCAAGCTAAATGCAATAACTCCACGGCGCGTGCGATTATCTTGACGAATGCATTGCACTCAGTTCATTATCCTTATCATATTTATCTCTATTGTTTACCTGCTATAGAAGAAAGACTACTATTACATCACATAATTCACTTGCACAAAATATTCTATTCCAACAGATTCCACTTCAGGTACGTAGTACAGGTGGGCCAAATATGCCCTTGGCTATCCACATTGTGCCACCACTTTAACGTATTATGACATGTTGTATCACAATTCCATTTGTACAATATGAGAAAATTACTAATCCAGGGCATAATTTTGACCCACTAAAAGAATAATGAACATTGTGCATTTAAGTCATTTTGGTGGTAGGTTCAATAATGGACTACGGCATTTAATGCATGTGATGTACGTGATTAAGCCACATAGGTTTGTTTGTTGATCAATCAATTTGAAATACATCGGTTTTTCTAATTTGATAAATGGGCTTAAAGCTAATGGAAATGGATCATTAGCATCCAATTGCAGGGGGCACTCCCTTATAATAGTACATGTCATGTGCCTGTCAATAGACCCCCTTTTTTGAGGCAAACTCTACACCCAATGCCCGCCTTTTTCATCAGCTTATACCTAATGACCTCCTTTTCTTACAAATTTACACCAAATCTGCAAATTTGTGCATGCTTCATGCATATTTTAAACAAATTTGCATACCGTATTTCCTCGAATAGTCGCCCCCACCCCCAAATAAACGCCCCACCGCTTTTTTCAACCAAGATGTTTCAAAAATGCCGATATTTCCATACTATCTTGTGTAGTAAGCTTATCAAGTTGCACACATAGCATCGATAATCTGCAAAAATCTGGTCGGAACCCTGCAAGTGAACCTGAAGTAACGGGAATAATCGTTCAAAAATGACCTCTAATAAACACCCACCGTTTTGAAAATGCAACGCCCCTGGGGGCGTTTATTCGAGGAAATACGAGGTATTATAATAGTATGTATAGTTTGATGGCCAAATTCTGGGTTTGTATTCAGATATTTAATATATTTCTCAAGTTGTCTGTTGCTTTGTTAAATCATTAACGCTGCTACAAACTTTGTAGTCTTTGCGGCTTTGGAGTTTGGAAAGGCAATGGTCACCAATGTATTTGTTGATGTTTGTTACTGTTTTGTATGCTTGCTTTTCCGCAAACCATTACTTTGAAAATCTGAATCGCTTCATAACGTAGATAGAGACATTTGAATAGAGGCTATTATGTACACAAAGTATATGGAAATTTATTACCATGATACCTGTACAGCACCCATAAACAATACTTCTCTCCTCTATCAGGCCCTATGCTAAAATATTCATGACTTCAGTATGAAGTCATCTTGCATTTCACACAAGGAACTCAGATTGACATTTCATGAAGGCCCATCAAACAAGGTTTTGCTGTTTTGGCTGTTTTACCTGGTTGCATGTTTGACCTTTTGATATAGGTTCTTCTTGCATGTGGAAAATAAGGTTCAGGCCTAAAGAATCGGATAGCAACGTTTGCACAGTATTATGTTTGTGGTTTTCAAAGAGCACATCAGACACACCAAATTGCATTCTGAATTTAAGGAATGTAATTCTGATATCAAATAATTTTGATTGTTTTTAATTTCGCGATATAATACAAATTTTATGGCAAGTTATCAAAAATTGATATTTTGATATTTACTTGCTATTTACTTTATAAATCTAATGATATGAACTTAAAGTGTATAGAGCTAGGAGGAAAAGTCATCCATCATTTGAAAATTTTGATCTTTCGTATTGAAGATATACATTTTTCCCCCAAACACCTACAATTTTTAGGTCTTTCAGCTTGGGAATTTTGAATATCGTTGTGATTGTCGAGTGTTCCTTTAACTACATAATAAATACAGCAACTGCTTGTGTTACGTTTTTCACAGGTAAGTTTTACATCGGGTTTGGCAATTTGCAAACAAGTATTTAGGCTTCTCTAAACCCCTTTTTGCTGCAATCAGCTTCAAAATGCTATTCAAATCTGCCGCAAACCCCGTACCCACTGATGCATGATGGGATAATTTGATATCCCCTCCCTACCTCTTTGACAACTGACTCATGATTGGCCAATTATGGTTGTAAGGTGAATACTCACTTGAGGCCTCCAATAAATCCAGATTGGTGTCATTGCTCCTGACTTTCTACAGCTATATCTATTTAATAAATATAACATTAACATACAAAACTACCCTTTTTCCCTTTTTACAAAAGGGTTTTTTAAGTGAAAATTTCCATTTTTCATCTATGTTATATGTATAAATCTGGTTTGCAACCACCATGACCATCATCTACATACATACTCCATATTCAACTCTGCTCTATAGACAGTGGTTTGTAAACCAAAATAATATCAAGAACCAAATGGGCCATTCCATTTAAAATCCACACTCCCCCTGTGGAAGATTCAGCTAAAGTCTTCCATAGAGGGAGTATAAGTTTTGAACAGAAGAGACAATTGGGTAACTTCAATTCATACTCACTCCAGTTGTGGGAGATATAGGTAAAGCTATGAGTATGGTTTCAAACTGATTAACTCTAACCAACGCAATTACAATTAAAAAACACACTCCCCCTGCGGAAACTATTTCCAAAATCTTCCACAGGGATGGATTTCAATTAAATGGAATAGCCAAATGTATGTCATCGACTTACCCATCTTCCTCCTGAAAGTACTGTATGTCCGAGTCAAGTGCTAAATCTGCGTCCCCGCATGACGACTTGATAGCTCCCTGTGCCCTGTGTGTACATACAAACGGAAAGAAGCGATGAGTAAAAAGCTTAATGATGCGTTTGAACACACTGCTGATGGCCAACTGCTGATATGTACCACGATCAACTGGAATGAGTCTGATGTCGGTAATAATTGAGTCTGAGACATGGGCAAAAAAGGTGGTTGAATTCTTTTGTTTTCTTGTTGTTTTGAACTGATAAATTGCCGATAACTTGGTTACAATAAGCTCTATTTTCACAGCGTTTGCATCAAAAATAATATTTTTAAGGGCTAGTAACTGATGTAAAAAAACTTGAAATTGATAATTTTTGACATTAGACTTATTTCTCTTGATCATGTCACAATATGTGATGTGATCAAGCAAAATCAGTCGGAAGTCAAAAATATTGATTTTGAGATACAGCCAAACAAAGGAAATATTTCCTTTTGTTTCCTATTGTTTTGGAAACTCTTTAACTGCTCATATCTTTTGAACTAGTTGTCCAATTTCAATGGGGTTTATTGCAAAATGTAGCTTTGCAAATGCTGTTTACAATCCTATATTGAATTGAATATGTCCGACTTCCGACTCATATTTCGTGATCATGTCACATATGCTTGCTGGTTACGATTTTGTGTTTGGTGCAGAAATGAGGACTGATGATATATTCAAGAACGAAAATGCCAGAGATAAAAGAAAACAACACTAAACCTATCAAAATGTTATTAAAATATCTTCAATGTTAAGGGTAGACGAGGTATTGTTGATCGAAGCAGCCCAAAAATTTGGCTAAATCAATATATTATTGAAAACTAACACTTTGATGTTTAAAACTTCATTCTACAAATCATACACTTTGAAGATTGGCTTGATTTTGTTGTTAATGAGTTGTATATGTTTTACAAACGTGTTGTTATTTCAGCCATCTTTACAACATAACTCAAGAACCACAGGACCTACAAAAGTATATCTGTGACATTTGAATTCTTCTGAACACTCGCTCTGAAATGATCAAAGCAATTTTTGCCAAAGCTCACTACCATTCGCAAGATGCTGTGAACTACCAAATCGCAACAGTTTGAAATAGTTGCTAACCTTAAAGTTTGTATACCTTATAATTGGCGAAAATTATCCAGTTATTGTTACCATGCATGTCAAGAAAGTCAGATAAATTATGCCCCAGCTATGTGCACACCACTCTATATCAATACACAATGTTTTGAATCGTAATTTTATCGTCAATTAAGTCGAACTTTGCATATAGTTATTTTAAAATACAAAAATATCAGCTGATCAAGCAAATATAAATATCTTCTTGCGTGTGAAACATAATAGCCAGGAGATATTTAGATCTCAGGATGCTTTTTGAACAGAAAGTCCTTTGTTTCTGCATCAACATCAGTGACACCAGTTGCTGTCTACTGAAGATAACAAAACAAGTAAATTGGTTACTACCAACTCAAGACAGCACAAACAAGACTCAATGTCTGCTATTGTTCAACAACCCCAGGTGATAACTCTCTAGTCCGAAGGTTCCCGAGTCCAAAGGCTCCTTAGTCCGAACGTTCGCTAGTCCGAACATGTAATTTACCATTCGCTAGTCCGAATTCTGAAAAAGGTTTGCTGGTCCGAATATCGGGTTCTCTAGTCCGAGGGTTCACTACGAATAATAAATAAGGTTCTGAGTGCGAATATAGAATAAGGTTTGCTAACCCTAACCCTAACTCTAACCCTAACCCTTATTCTATTTTCGGACTAGAGAACCTTCGGATTAGCAAACTTAATTTGGTTTTTGGACTAGCAACCCTTC